>NW_007258428.1:1132614-1135687 GCF_000164805.1 Carlito syrichta
CAAAAAAAAAAAAAAAAAAAAAAATTTAAATTTTTAATAGAACAAAAAATTATATTAAACCAAGTGAGAAAGACAAGTCACAGCCTATGAGAAGCTATTTGCAGTGCACATTACCAACAGGGATTAGTATCCAGAATGTATAAAGAACAAGGGGTATTCACTGGGATAAACAGAGAAGGACATTTAAATGATCAACACATATGTAAGAAGATGTTCAACTTCCAGAATTATCAGGAAGTACAAATCAAATTTAAATCATAATAAATTTGAAAAAAAACTTTTAATCTCTGATGATACCAAGGGCTGCTAAAGAAGTTGAACACAGCAGCTCTCACATACTGCTGAGAAGACTTTTTGAACTGTTTTTACTCGTCACACTTCTGACACCAAATGTGAGTGGATTTTCCTTACAACAATCAATGTAACAAGTCACCAGACACTGCCCTAGGTATTCTACAATTCAATTCAATTCAATTCAATTCTGACACTATCCAGAGTTAGTATCAAACTCTACAAGTTTAAGGACTCAGTCTCACAAGACTACCCTCACTTCAGATGCCAATTGTAAATATTGGGTACCCAGGGTACCCACATTTCTGTCCAACTTGACTACAAAGCTGAGAGTTACCACAACCCCCTTCCTTTGGATGATAATTTGCCAGAGTGGCTCACAGAACTTGGAGAAGAACTTAACTTACTACGGCCAGTTTGTTATAAAGGACACAATCTGGCAATAACCAAATGGAAAACATGCACAGGGCAAGGCATAGGGTGGAGGAAGGGTTCATGAAGACTCCTTAACCTCTCCAGGTATCCCACCTTTCCAGTACCTGGATGTGTTCACCAACCCCAACACTCTCTGAACTTCTTTTTTTAGAGGTTCCTGATTGAGTGCCCATGAAATATTCCATTACATAGGCAAGATTGAATAAATCATTGACCCTTGTTTCTAGCTTCTCTTCCTTTTCCGGAGGTCAGATTGTGGAGCCAAAACTTCCAACCTTCTAATTATGCTTGGGTCTTTCTTGAAATCAGTCTTCAACCTGAAGCTGTCTAAAGACCCTCAACCAAGGAACATCATCTCCTCAGCCTAAGGAAGGCACTCCTATCACTCCAATATTCCAAGGGTTTTAAGAACAGTGTGTCAGGAACCAGGGACAAATACCAAATTTTTTTTTATTACATCACAAAATATGAACTGGTACAGATTGATTATTCCTTATCCAAAATACTTGGGACCAGAAGTGTTTCATATTTCAGATTTTTTTCTGGATTTTGGGATACTTGCATTATACTTACTGGGTAAGCATCTCAAATCTGAAAATCTCAAATCCTTTCAGTGTCATGTCAACATACAAAAAGTTTTAGATTTTGGAGCACTCTAAATTTCAGATTGTCGAATTTGAAATGGTCAACCTATATAAACATTTTTGGAGCCAATTTGGCAAAATCTAGAAAATTTAAAGATACATATATACCCTAGATAACCTCCTACTTATATGCACAAGGAATAAGTTCAAGAGTGTTTGTTTCAAAGTTGTGTAAACAACCAAATTGTCAATTAACAGAATAATGAATGACTATACTGGTATATCTTCATGTAACAGAATATTATACTGTATTATAAATGAATTAGGGTTCTGTGTACCAACATTGATAAATCCTTATAGAGGCACACAGAGAGTGTGATACCATTTATAATGAAGGTTTTTAAAATGCAAAATGATATTACATATTGCTTATGGGATCTTTTGCAGACGCTAAAAATATGAAAACATGTACAGAAATGACATACATAAATTCAGCATAACGGCGACCTCTAGAAAGAGAAGGGAAAATAAAGTGGAGAAGGGATACACAGGGCTTCAACAATATCTATAACATTTTTTTTTCCTACCAAAAATAAATATTTTTAAGGTATTTAAACTTGACAAAGATATTTAAGGATAACTGGGTATTGGCCAGATTCGTCTCTGGTTTTTCTTTTTCTTTTTGTATATAATGTTTTCTATTAAAGGACAACTGAGCATGTATGCACTCTTGAACAAGGAATCACTTTTAGTTCTTGAACAAAAGAAAGAAATAGCTGGAAGCTCGGAGAAAAACTTCCTGTGTAGTGCTGTGAAGGACTCAAAGAGGGTGAGTTTAGATGCAGCTTCCCCTAGAGGCCATGAAGCAGGCTGTGGGCCCAGTCTGACAAAGGCAAGGCTGCAGGAGACTGAGGGAAAGAATGGAGCCATCACAGATGCCACACACCTTCACTGTTGTATTCAGAGCCAGCCTGGGGAAGGCAGAACCGGGTAGTGCTCAGAGCATTGGTTGTACAATCAGCCAGCCCTGGGTTTAAATTTCTCATTTGTTGCCAGTTAAACGGTCCCAACTTTTCCTTATTCTCTCCACCTGTTCAATACATGTAAACATAATGCTCCTGCCATAAGATTGACATGAGAATTAAATAAAATAATCCAGGTAAGATTCTTAATACAAAGCTTGGCATATCATAAATGTGTTATGAATGTTAGATATTATGGCATCACTTAAGGTCCTGTCAAGAAAACTGAAACCACTTCAGCTATTGCAAACTGTGGGAACTTAATAAGAGATTGGTTTCATAGGTAATATAAGGTCTGGGTAAAAACACAGAGGAAGAATAAAGCAGCCTAGAGATAGCAACTCACAAAAGGCTTCAGGAACAAAGTGAAAAGGAAGTTGTATTAGTTTCCATGAGATGCCTTAAGAAATGATCACAAACTGGATGGCTTAAAAGAAAAGAAATAGGCTGGGTGTGGTGGCTCATGCCTATTCCAGCACACTGAGAGGCTGAGGCAGGAGGATTACTTGTCCAGAAGTTCAAGATTAGCCTAGGCAATATAACAAGACCTCTTCTCTACAAAAAATAAAAAAAATTAACCAGGTGTGGCAGTGCATGCCTGTAGTCCCAGTTACTTGAGAGGCTGAGGCGGGAGGATCACCTCGGTCCAGGGTGTCAAGGTTGCAGTAAGCTATGACCATGCCACTGCACTCCAGCTGGATGACAGAGACCCTGATTTTTTTTAAAAAATTTTAATTAAAA
>NW_007258428.1:1135707-1136276 GCF_000164805.1 Carlito syrichta
GCTAAAAATATGAAAACATGTACAGAAATGACATACATAAATTCAGCATAACGGCGACCTCTAGAAAGAGAAGGGAAAATAAAGTGGAGAAGGGATACACAGGGCTTCAACAATATCTATAACATTTTTTTTTCCTACCAAAAATAAATATTTTTAAGGTATTTAAACTTGACAAAGATATTTAAGGATAACTGGGTATTGGCCAGATTCGTCTCTGGTTTTTCTTTTTCTTTTTGTATATAATGTTTTCTATTAAAGGACAACTGAGCATGTATGCACTCTTGAACAAGGAATCACTTTTAGTTCTTGAACAAAAGAAAGAAATAGCTGGAAGCTCGGAGAAAAACTTCCTGTGTAGTGCTGTGAAGGACTCAAAGAGGGTGAGTTTAGATGCAGCTTCCCCTAGAGGCCATGAAGCAGGCTGTGGGCCCAGTCTGACAAAGGCAAGGCTGCAGGAGACTGAGGGAAAGAATGGAGCCATCACCATTCTTTTTTTAATTAAAATTTTTTAAAAAAAATCAGGGTCTCTGTCATCCAGCTGGAGTGCAGTGGCATGGTCATAGCTTACT
>NW_007258428.1:1136296-1172704 GCF_000164805.1 Carlito syrichta
CTTCTCTACAAAAAATAAAAAAAATTAACCAGGTGTGGCAGTGCATGCCTGTAGTCCCAGTTACTTGAGAGGCTGAGGCGGGAGGATCACCTCGGTCCAGGGTGTCAAGGTTGCAGTAAGCTATGACCATGCCACTGCACTCCAGCTGGATGACAGAGACCCTGATTTTTTTTAAAAAATTTTAATTAAAAGAAATAGGCTGGGTGTGGTGGCTCATGCCTATTCCAGCACACTGAGAGGCTGAGGCAGGAGGATTACTTGTCCAGAAGTTCAAGATTAGCCTAGGCAATATAACAAGACCTCTTCTCTACAAAAAATAAAAAAAATTAACCAGGTGTGGCAGTGCATGCCTGTAGTCCCAGTTACTTGAGAGGCTGAGGCGGGAGGATCACCTCGGTCCAGGGTGTCAAGGTTGCAGTAAGCTATGACCATGCCACTGCACTCCAGCTGGATGACAGAGACCCTGATTTTTTTTAAAAAATTTTAATTAAAAAAAATAAAAACAGAAAACAAATTTATTCTTCCACAGTTCTGGAGGCTAGAAGGCAAAAATCAAGTGTCAGCAGGGTTGGCTCCTTCTGCAGCCCTTGAGGGAAAATCTGTTCCATGCTTCTTTTCGGCTTCTGGATACAGTCAGTCACCTTTGCTGTTCCTGGGCTTGTGGAGGCATTACTCTAGTCTTTACTTCTGTCTTGGCATGGCCATCTCCTTCTGTGTCTTTGTCTTCTTCTCTTGTAAGGACACCAATTATAACAGATTAGGGTCCACCCTACTCCAGTGTGATCATAAATTAACTAATAACATCTACAAAAACCCTATTTCCAAATAAGGCCACATTCACAGGTATGGGGGTTGGGACTTGAACATATCTTTCTGAGGGATGTTATTCAACCCACAACAGATAGGTTCTCCATGAGAAGCCAAGACCACCCAAAGTGGCTAGAACACTGGCTGATACTGTCTAGTAGAAGCTGGGATCAGGGAGGGAGAGTCTGTAGGGAAGAATTCTTCTGTTCAGCCACTACCATGATTACTACCAAAGGCAAAGAGAGAAAGGGAGACATAACCCTTTCTCTTCCTCCTGCTCTTCCATCTCCTACCAGCATCTCCTACTAGCTGGAACAGATAGAAAGCAGCTGACACAAGCTGAAAAACTTATCTTGCAAATGTCAGCTATCCCTTACCCCATGTCCAAAGCACAGGCCCAAGGATAGACAATGTTCAGTTGAAATTACTCTAAGCCTGTCAAGGCCTGCATTAAACTAGTCACCCCAACTATAATAAGAGGTAGAGGCTGGGAGGATTTTGGAGTGGTAACTAAGAAACAGGCAATAAAAGAGAACAAGAAAGACATAATCCCTTCCCATGGAGACGTTGGACCAGTGGAGAAGAAAGATATTAAATAAAAACAATGTTAAGCTTAAGTGCTATGGAAAAAAGAAAAGTAGAGTAAATGAAGGGAAACAGCCATGACACAAAAGTTGACTTGGAAATTCAGGGAAGGCCTCCTTGAAGAAGTGACCTTTAAAGTGAATGTTAAGCAGGAATAGGGACATACGTTATTTGGATCTGACCTGTCTCACTTGGTGTGATCCTAAAAGGGAGGCCCCTCACATGACCATGGTAAGTCACATGACACAACCGAGGCCAATAAAACTCTTTTATCCCTGGAAGTTAAGTTAAATCAGATCTTAAATTAGATACACAGAACAGGTAGTTGTAGATGCAGAGCTGTCTGATGGCAATGCCCTAGAGTTGTCCGAAGGACTTCCTCAGATCAACTGTGGCCGATTTATTTTCCAAACTTGCACCAATAATGTCTCCTATCCCATATGCTCTTCTTACAATGTGACTTTATGCTCCCAGAGAGTTGTGGTCTGTGCTTCTTCTCCTAGAATCCGAGTGGTCTTGTGATTATGGTGGAATGATTCTCTGTGACACCTGAGGGTAGGTCATACAAGGCAATACAATATCCATCTGGTTCTCTGAGAATACTTATTCTTAGAATGCCGTCAGCATGGAACCTAGCTACTCATGTTCCATGACCTTCCAGCTTCCAGGCTCATAACAGTGAGGCCAATACCAAAAGCTTTATCGCACCATGAAGTCAAAGAGCCCATGGAGAAGAAACGAGGCTCCCAACTCCAACTCCTTTTGATCTCCCCTCTACCAACTTGCCAACCACAAGAGTGAGTCATATGAAAAGTGGATGCTTTAGCCCCAATCAGGTCATGCCAGCTGATGTCACATGGAATGGAAATTTCTTGTTATCTCTAATCCCAGCCTGCATCAAAGAGTCATAAATAAAAGAAATGATTGATGTTGTTTTACACCACTGAGTTTGGGGGCAATTTATTACCCAGCCATAGATAGTAAAATAACAGTCCTAATTCTCTTTTTTTTCAATGACCAAGCTCTTCAGATCTTTTCATTTTTATAAACTATATGGAATCCTGTTGATCAATGTATTCTTGCTTAAATTAACCAAAGTTTGTTCCTTTTCCTCATAACCCAAGAACCTTGACATATAGCCTTTGCAAAAAACAGGAAGAGAAACATCAGACTTAAAAACAACCATGGGCCTGAAGACTTGTTCAGGAAAGAGCCTGGAAACTTGAAAAGAATGAGGGCCATTAGTAAGCATGAAGTTCAGGGAAAGGAGACCATGGCTCAAGGTGAGGGTGGAGAAGGAGGGAGATTAGTATTAACTATGCCCCACACTGGTGAACATACTTAATTCATATTGCCTCATTCATCTGTACCTCAACAACAAGAAGAAAGTCCTATTTGTAAGCATACATCGCTCCCATTCAAGGGAAAGTAAAATTGAGGCTGAGGGATTTCTATTTGATTCTGGCCTGGAGCTTGACCCAGCCCTATCTTCCTACAAAGACTGTATTCCCAACATATCAGCTGCATGGTCCAGTGGGCAGTTTATGACTTAGAGAGAAGAATATGAGGAGAGCAGTAAGGAGAAATGCATGGAAGAATAAATAGACCAATTGGTGAAATGTGAGAATAGTATGGCCCCATAAACCACAGCTTACCAAAAAAAGTTTAAAAATGAGAGCTAAACATAGAACATGACAGTCATTAAGGCAAAGGAGAAAGAAAACTAGCCTTGAAATATGAAAGTACCTTCCTAAGAATCCATTTTCTAATCTCTAAAATGAGGGTGATAATACCCGTCTCTGTCGTAAAGTTTGAAGATGATGTTTATACATTGGATAGCACTTAGTAGGCATTAAGATGTCACAACTAACCCTAGCTATTAAAGATAATTAGAGTAACACATAAGATTCTCCACAGAGACCCAAAAAAGTAGGGGAGAAGAGACAAGGGGGAAAAAAGCAAGGAAACATGGTAAAATGGAAGAAACTAAGAAAAGAAAGAAGAAACTGCTGGATGGTGAGAGCAGGAGAGGCAAGAACAAAGAAAATCAGGTCTCACACTGAATGATTTTTCAGTTTCTTTGCAGAAAGCTGTACTACAGCCTGAAGCAACTCCTGGTGCCACCACCCCTGTGTAAGAGGTGCCAGCCATGTGCAGTCAGGCCCTGTGATCTTGTGGAGGATCAGATGTTCATGCTCAGGGGTTAGGAGCATCTGAAACTCCTGTGAAACCAACTCCCAAACCATCTCATGCTCCCTTTGCAAAGACCAAAGGCAGTCAGACCACCCTTAAGTAAATCTCCTTAATTCCCTAACCTCATCAAATGCCAACAGCTCACCGAATTCTTGGTTACCTTGGGGCTTAACCTTCTGGGTACCATGCCACTCTTTGACATTCATTAGAGAGAGAACTGTAGAAGGAATTGGAGAAGGGACTGGAAAGATGCCAGCCAAGGGTAGGGAGCAGAGTGGCCCTCTCTAGGCCATCAACACCAAGTTTCCACGTCTGCCTAGCACCTGATGGAAGGAACTTGCTTGCAAACCATATCACCCAGGAATTCGGCACAAAACAGGTGAAAGGAATTACAACAACTTTCCAAAGTCATCTAATGGGTGGCCAGCATTGCTAGCACTCTTGCATATGAAATTTCTAGACAAGCAAGAAAAGTGGATCAAAGGGAATTTGTTGAACGGGAAGTGGATCTGAGTTGAGATGATGCAGGAGAGAGACAACTTTTTTGGTTCTTTGTCATCATCCTATCCTTGGTGGCCTTATTGAAAATTCCTACCCTCCCACCTTCTGGCTCACCATACCCAAATCAGGGTAGGGCAGCTTGCTATGAAGAAAAAAATAGAGGTTGCAATGTTTGGCATAATAATTAAGAGCATATGGTCAAAAATATTGTTTGCAATGGCTTGTGGGCTTATGATATTTAATTTAAAATAGATTTTCCTAAATAAAAAGAGACTTTATACAGATGGCCATTAAAAACAAGCCATTTTTGCTGCTCGGCATTGTTAAAATATAATGTTTTTAAAGTATTTTATAGCACCTTGGCCCTTCGGCAAGGATGGAATATTTCGTGAAGATGGAGGCTTGGCTCAATGACAAGATGGTCCAGATATAATTGTCACAAGCCCTATCCTGAGGCTTATTTTTATTTCCATAAGCTTAATTTTCTTTTGTATAGAAATTTTTCTTCTTAAATTCTAAAGTTTTATTCAGACCTGGGAAAGGACGACTCTTGAGATCAACTGGCCAAAGAGATGGCGGCAAATGCTTTATGATGTCATTTCTCATTAAATATGAACAGATTGTTTCCACAGCAAACATTTAGCAAGCACAAAGTCAGGTGTTTTCCTATTTTCCATGTCTCTTTTTAGTATTAGAGGGAGCATAACAGTGTTTTCCTTTTCTCTCTCTTGTTCTTTGTCTTCTTTTAAAAATTAAGTCTGGATTTTGACCACCACAGAAAGGAGGGGCTGATACTTTAAAGGCATGGAGGTTCATGTACGTGTAAAATATTTCACACAGAGAGCGTGAATAGTAGTGACCATGCTTCTATCAGTAATGGAGGTTAGACAGAGTGGTTACGAAACAAAAATAATTTCTGATTCAGCCCACTGAGGACTCTACCATGACTGATGTTCATCCAACTTGTTTTCTCCAGTCAAATCATTTTCATCTCCAAAAGATGACTGGAGACCTAGCAGGCAGGGCTCTCTGGCTGCTTCACCGTGAAAGCACAAGGGAAAATGACTAGGAGAGGAGTCGCCGGTGTTAACTTACAGGCTAATGCTCAGAGTGAGAACATTCTGAACAGTCCTGGCTTATCTCTCCCTTCCTCCCCTTGCTACCAGCACCAGGCAATAGTCTTAGCTGGAATATAATCGGAAGCAAGTACATACCTCAGGGTCAAATCTGTTGAGTTTGTTTTTATGATGCAATGACAGCCGCTAAAGACTTTTGTCAGAAAAGCTGATACTTGAGAAATGGTTTTGTATTAGTTCAGGATAGAAAAGAAAGCTGAGAGCAGTTTCTAGATTGTCAGTAATCCTTTCTTATAAGTGGCCAAAGAGAAACAGCCCACTTCCTGATCGGGGCTCAGAGAAATGTCGAGGTACAAAAACAATTGTTCCAAATGCACTCCGTCTGTAATTAGGAATGCACCAACCATGGCACGGTTTGTTTTTCTAGTTCAGTAACCTTTAACAACACTTGTAATCAGTTGGGTTTTAAAAAGAGGGGGCGAAGGGGATGGGAAAGAGTTACATTACACTTAGCCCAGGCAGCACTCCTAGAGAAATATTCAGTGCCGGACACACCTTGCTGCTCGGGTGGCTTTCTGCATCTTTGTTTGCAGGGATATAAACAAAGCTTAGGTGAACACACAGAAAGATCCTGCAATCCTATGAGGTAACTTTATAGGGGAAGCTGTCTTCTTTGTCCCTGGAGTGAGGGATTGGGTTTGCAGGCGGCTAGGGAGCTGCAATCCTGCATTTGGAGACAGTTATTTACCTGGTTTGCACCTGGATATCAGTTGCTGAAATGAGTATAAACCTGCTAGAGCTTGAAAGAATCAGAAGATATACCTGGCAGAATTAACAAAACTAAAAGATACTTTTGCGGAAGCAGGCAAGACCCCTACTGAGGCCTTTGCAATTTAACTTCAGAAAATTCTTCAGAGGGGTTATCAATGAGCACACACTAGGGTGAGCAGGAAGGTAAATATTGATTTGTTGAGTTCCTATCTCAGTGGCTGTCTTTGAATGAACTCATGGAGAATGACCCCTCTTAACCAAGAATTAAAATGAAAGAAAAAAAGGGTGTTGGATTTTTCTTATTAAAATGAATATTTTTTCAGTTTATAAAAACAGTATATGTTTATTATGATAAATTAAGAAATATAGCTAGTAGAAATTTAAAAAGTAAAAAATATCCATAATCTCATGTTAACTATTAACTATGGCATACAACATTTCAAACTTTTAAAACAAATAGACAATTTTCAACACAAATCAGGGCCATAGGTGCATACTATTTTGTAATATGCTTTTGTCATTTCTGAGTCTTTATTGTGGCCATTATCTGAAATGGATAAATTTACATTTACATCATTTTTAATGATAGTTTAGTATTCTATGTCATGGATGCACAAAAGTTTAATTAGTCAATGCTTTGTTTTAGACATTCAGACTGCTTCCAGCTTTTTTGTGTGTTGAAAACTGCTTCGGTGAACCACCTTCTGGGTCAATATTTTCATTAAAGCATTATTGTTGTTGCTGTTGTTCAAACAGAAAAACTTGAGGATACTTTAGAAAATGTTCTGAGAATGGGACACCCCCTCCTCAGTCCCCTGCCACTCTGGGTGCTTTTCTGTCCTCTTAAATCCTGCTTTTTCACCTTCAAAAAAAAAAAAAAAAGAAGAGAAAATGTTCTGAGAACTAGCATTAAGGCAGGGAATTGGCATAAGCCCAGATGAGAGCATGCTCTTCTAACTATGTCTAAATAGAAGATGTGTATCGAGTTGTCTAATAGGTGTGACTGAAATACTTAGTAAAATAGAGAACGTTAAAAAGAAATTCTGTAAAAATACCAGACATTTAACCAGATTGTACAGAGCTGCCAATGACCTGTTAGATATCCGCCATCTCTCATTTCTAAGCCTGCTATTCTAGGATCCTCTGTTTTTGTAATGCATAAATGCTTGTGGCATCTTCCTGGGTTATTTGGACCAAGTACTGTAATTCTTTAAGCTTGGCAGACTGTTTTAGAGATTATATATATTAAAAAAACCTGGTTCAAATGGTGATATAGAACTGGGAGAGATGTCAAAATGATAGTGGTGAAAGGCAAAATACTAGGACAGATGGAGTCCAACATTGTCCTTAGTGAACCAAAAATACATGATTTTATAAAAATAATCTTAAACTCTGCTTTCACCAAGAGTGTTTACAACAGGCATGGATAAAAGTTAAGGAACTCGGTGGAGAGCCTCTTATATGGAGGGCAAATATCTTCCCCTTCCAGGTCCATGATGACAGACATGTCTAAGGGACCAGAGCACCCCTCAAGTCCAGGTGCACCCTCAGAAACCTTCTCCATCCACGGCTCCAGACAGCTGGGACCAACCTATTGGCAATGGCTCTCGAGGTGGTACTTAGTTTTTATGGCTCACATAGTGGCATCCTTATTCACAAACAAAAGACATGTTGAAAACAAGAAGGGGAGAGTGAGAAATTGATGCCTGAATTGGCCCAGATAAGAGGCAGAAGGGCAGTCTGCTGAAAAAGCTGGGAATCTATCCTAGTGCCACAATGCCAAGGAGGTCTGTTTTTCTATATGCAATTTAGGATTATAATCCCCAAATTTTCCTGATAAATTTAATCATAGTTTCTCCACTAGATTTGGAAGTTTCTAGGGACAACCACATCATTGCAACTTGCATTTCTGTACATGGATTCTTCAATTATTCAACATTTACTGAATGACTTTTGTCCTGATGTGGTTTCCCCAAGAAAGAGGAACTTGAGACAAGGGTTTGTGTGCAGCTAATTTTTTATGGAACGTGAGCTCAGGTAAACTCAGTGAGGAAGTGGAAAGAGTGACACATGGAAAGAAGGAAAATCAATATAAAAACGTCTTATCAGGATATTACTACTATGGGCTTGATTTCTTTAAGGGCCTCTGAGGAGCTTCCAGAATGTTCCTCAGTCTTGTCTTCTTAAAAGAGTGAATAGGAGAGTGTTTATCCATGCCCCGCATCTCCCATAGGTCAAAGATTTTCCCAAGGAATGGTAAGATTTCTGCACACATGTGAGTGCCAAGCTAAACGGGTTCCTGCCGGCAGACCTGAAGCAGAAAGTAAGAAATACCATAATGCAGCTCACACCCACAGTGGTGGAGCAGGGTAAAGTCAAATTACACTTTTACGAAGCAGGTTGCAACTGGTATGGCTGGAGTAAAGCAGTCTAAGATGTATCAGACATACTATCTCTGTACAAGCCCAGGGCTAGACACAATCACACCAATGAATTAATGAGGAGATCTTGTGAACACAACCAACAGAGGAGGGACTCACCCTTTGGAATACTTGTCACTCTACAGACAGAAGACACTGTTGCCACCATTACCTGGTCCATTGCCAATGATGGCACATTGCTAGGCCTGGCTGGGTGCTCCCAGAGAAACAAGTACCAGACTACTTCTTCAGAGAACCTCATGCTTGAGGTCTGAACCACTTTGAGTCCAGCTTTGATGAATCGCCCCCTAAACTTCAACCAGGGACTGAAATAGAGTTACAAGCTAAAAGACATGAAAGAAACATAGAAGTACCACACATGTTGAAAGATGCACACTCACTACTCTGAACCAGAAGCTAGCTCAGAAAGAGGAAAACTGAGTTCCTGCCATCCAAAGGCATCAGCCTGTAGCAGACAGAGCCTTGTTCTAGAAGAAAAATTGAGTCCACCTACCCTAGATTTTGCAAACTACAATGTCTCCAGATGCAAGTCCGTCCCATGGACATGGCTTATTGAGCCCAATCATTTTTGTAAATTTTCAAAATCTGTTGTCAATTTCAAAATTGGAATGATCTTACATAATAGATTACTGTTTTCTCGTTCAATATAAAATGAAATAGTCAGCCGGGCTCGGTAGCTCAGCCTGTAATCCTGCACCTTTGGGAGGCTGAAGTGAGTGGATTGCCTGGAGCCCGTGAGTTCAAGACCCGCCTAGGCAACTTGGCGAGACCTTATCTCTACAATAAATCAAAATCAGCCAGGCGTGGTAGCGCATGCCTGTAATTCCAGCTACTTGGAAGGCTGAGGCAGAAGGATCGCTGGAGCGCAGCAGGTCAAGGCTGCGGTGGCCGGGAGCGGCCACTGCACTCCAGTCTGGGTGACAGAGTGAGACTCCAACTCAAAAAAAAAATAAATTAAAATAAAATAAAATAGTCCAGCATTGGCCAGAATCAGCTAGAGCTGAGGAGTAACTACCCTTTTTATTTATTTTTATTTTTATGTTTTTGAAGACAGGGTCTTGCTATTTTGCCCAGGCTCATCTCTAACTCCTGGGCTTTAGAAAGGGCCTGTAACCTACAGTTCCTTACCATCCCCACAACTCCCTATTGGTTATACATTCCTATTGTCCTCATTATCTAACTGGCCCTGGAGGTAGTAGAGCTTATCACTACCGTTTTGTTTTCAGTTTGTCATTTGCTTTAATTATTTAAACATGATATTTCCCAAATATTTGAGTAAACAGTAGAGATGTAATTGATTTCTAGTAATTAATTGCCTGGTTCCCTGCTCTGAGATGCAGTCATAGTCTTTAGAAATCACTGGAATTGAAATAAATTCCTCTGCCACCAGTTGGCTGTGAGACATTGAAGAATCACTTAACCTCCTTGGGCCTCAGAGAGTCTTATGGTTCCTCTCATGGTATGGTAGTCATTTTCTGTCTTTCAGGTCTTACTTCCTGGTCCCTTTATGGTTATGAGGGACTGCATGACTACTTATCGTCAACAAATTGTGAGTATAAAGGACATATGATACTTCTGGGATAAATGTTCAATTGTAGTTGTGTGGTGCTTAAAGGTTCCTCTTTCCTTCCTTCACAGTAACCAGCAATATTCAAGATGGTAGCTGCTCCAACAACCTGTATCCAGGAGGTACAAAGATGAGAAGAGCCTCTGTCAACCCATAATGGACATGGGCCACCAGTAAGAATCACATCTTAGTTGTTTTAAGCCAGGAGAGAGCGGTTTTTTTTCTGTGAAGCCCAAATAGCAAATAAGACATATCTCTATCACATCTTCTTCTTATTTCTCAAAAATAACCCTTAAAAATAAAAATTATTCCTACTTTGTAAGCCGTATGAAAATACTTTACAGAACAGATTTGCCCCATGGGTCATTGTTGACTGACTCATTTTAAGCCACTGATACTTGGAAATCAATTGTTACTATATCCTACCCAGACCAATACCCATGGACTTCATGCCCTTTCCTGGGAACTAAATTCATTGAATGTAAGAACTTCCAAAACACTACCTGCATATTAACATGATGCTTTTCAGGTTATTGCCAAATTGTCTTTTTTTCCTTTCCTTATTTTTCTCAAACTTCCTAACTAAAGTATACAAGTACACTTTATAACAATAGCACAAAATAACCTATGCCCACAAAACTACTGTTATCCTCTTTACGGGATTATATCTAATCTCTTCCCATGTGATGAAAAAGATATATAGATATATAGATAATATAGATATATATTCATATATAGATAAATATATAGATATAGATACAGATAAAGATATATATTTGTACCTTGTTTTTTCTATAGAAATTATAACCTTACTTTTTTCTTATGATAAATAATTTTGAAAATGATTTTTAAAGTGTTGTTATATTGAAGAAATAGTTATCTCATTTGTGGACATAGAAGTTGTTTTCAATTATACCTTGTCATTTATCAGTTAACAAATATCAGTTGAGTGCCTAGTATGTACCAGGTTCTATTCTAGTGGTTAAGGACAAAAAGACAAGACAGGCAAAAGCTTTTGCTCTCATGGACAGAGGAAGACACACAGGTAACTAGAAAGGAATATCATCTATTGTAATTTCAGATGGTCCTATATGCTGTGGAGGAAAGTAACATGGGTAAGGGGAAAGGGAGTGGATAGCTAACAATTTATAGATAGTGTTATTAGGGACTACCTCTCTGAGTAAGTGACACTGAATCATAGGAAAGAAAAAGGCTTACAGTCTTATGGAACAGCAAGAGCGTAGGGGTTGAGGCTAGGACAGCTTTGGCATGTTCTGTGACCAGAAAGTTCAATATGACCATAGACACGTGAAAGGAAAAAGGAGGCAAAAGACACCAGGCTACAAAGGGCGATATAGGCCATAAGAAGCTTGAATTGGAGAATTTGCAAGCAGAGCAGTAACGTCATCTGATTTGGCTTACAAAAACAAAAAGTTCACCTTGACTGCTGAGCGGAGAACTGACATAGGAAGGGGAAGAATTAACAGTCAGAAGTAGAATCATAGAAGCTTAGAAAGCCACTAGGGGGTGATTGTGGAAGTGTGTGTAGCAGACAAGAGTTTTCTTCTGGGGCAAAATTTCCAAACATTTTTTTCCCTTTCACCCTGAAAAGGTTTGGAAAATTATGAGTACCTTAGCACATTTTTAAGTTGACATCTAAAATTTGTCAACCTAAGTCTAAGTAGTTACAAAAATTTAATTTCTGCTTATTGTAAATGTTGACATTGTAAAATGAAACTCTTTTCAATATATTCAATTGAATCTAAATACCGTAACTTATTAAATACCATTTAATTCCTGCACTCATTTTTAAAATACATTAGTGCACTCTTCCATGACAGTCAATTGTTTTTCATTCTTTCTTTTATCTCTTGATTTGTATTTTCATTCTCCTTTCCATTACACTTTCCCCTTAGATTTTCGCCATAAGGTAATATATGTTAATGTTTGAATGTCCTTTATTGATTATACTGGCATTATTCTCTACATCAAAAATATGTGTAAAAATTGGATTGTGTTTTCTTTTTAATTCCTGTGGCTATAAAGCTCTAACTACTGTTTCTGATTGAATTATCATCATAATCACTAACACACAATTGATCAAAATAACATAAACAAATTACATATGCTATTTAATAATGATTAAACATAAAAAATAGTTTTATTAGGAATGCATCAGGGGGTTTATAGGGCTTTTTTCCCCTTGGATGGTTTGTACTTATTGATAGAATAAGACAGAGCTCAGTATCAATTTTATCACTATTTTTATTTTTATTGGTATAAATGCTGCTGGGAAAACTTATTCACAAAAAAATATTTAAGTAGAAATGAAAGGAATTTTTTGTGGCAAGATCTGCCAATGCTTTGACCTGTTTCTGAGTCATATGCCAAAATATGACCAGCTAATTTGACTTCAATATATGTTCTACTAATGGGTCTGTTCATTTAGTTCTTTCTTCAGTGTTGTTGAGCAAGAGGAATTGGAACTAACATGACTTGCTAAAAGATGTTTCTCAGTCCTTGGATGCATTCCTTTACAACCCTTTCACCAAGGACACCCAGGGGTTTTGTACCACAGGACAAGGTGCCCAGGTCATCTAAGGAATGGATGCTGGGTGAGCTTCTGTTGTGAAGGGTGAGAAGGGTAACTGGAAACAAAGAGCGATAGGAGAAGAGCTTGTACCAAGGCTAGCAATGACCTCAGTATCCTTCTCAGACAGACCTGTTTGGGGAAAGAGAAGAGGGGATGTTGGGGAAATGAAAATTGATTGCTTTAAGTTCGTTGTTCCTCATACCCCTGGAAAAACTTTCATGTTACTCCATAGATGCAAAAATCCCATTTGTAAGTCCACTGATCTATGGTTTTATCAATATGAGTGGTGAGGATTACCTAGAGTTAAGATGATTACTAAAGTTTGAGGTATAAGACTGGATGATGGAGTGGATATGGGTATAGGTGAAATACAAAGAGTTCAAGGTGGTACCTAAGTGTATTATGTTAAAAAGTGAGTATAAAGGAATCGATGACACAATAGCAAATAAACTTTTAATCTCAGTGGCTAATGAAATGAGTATTTCTAATCGAGACAAAACCTGCTATGGATTTGGGCTGACTCTGGGATCCAGAATTTCTCTATCTTGTGATGCTTCCATGGAAGAACATGGCTTCCAAGGTCATTGCAAAAGGGGGAAAGAGAGGCTCTCCCGGTTGGAAATTTCCTGTCCTGGAAGTGATTCAGGTCACTTTTGGGTACAGTTCATTGGTCACAACTAGTCACCTAATCTAAAGCCAACTGCCTAAGAGACTGGAAAGTAGAGGTCCCAGAAGCATCTGTGAATGCCATCTCAATCACTCTAGGTTTTGGCATGTGAAACTAGATGAACAATGTTTCTGGTTGGGAAGACAATATCATATAGGTTTGTTGCAAACAAGAGTTTTGGAAAAAAGATAATGGTTTTTATTGAGAAGAATCAATGGAAAAGGCCAATGGAAAAAAATATGAAAAATAAGACCAGTGAGAAGTGACATGCCCTACCAAGTACTGAAATACATTAAAATCTAAAATAATTTAAATGAGCATGTTCAAAGAGCAAATGAAAAAAAAAAAAAACCCTGAAATAAACCTAATATATGTAAATTCTTAGTGTAGGATGAAAATCAGCCTCACAGGACATCTGCACCACTTTTTACACCATTACTAAAATAAATTACAGATGTATTAAAGGGTTGAGTGGAAAACTACTTGGTTCAGAAAATGGTTCTGAGATCATTTCAATAACCAACTTAAATTTAAAATAAAATATAGGTGATTATTTAACTTACTTCAAAAATAGCAAATAATTTTTGAGCATAAAAGCAATGGAAGAATTCACAAAACAAATGACAGATATAATTGAGAACAAATACATCTGAGTTTTTGTTATATTTTGTTTTGAGGTCAGTAAACAATAAAAACAATTAAAAGGCAATCATCAAACTGAAAAGGATATTTAAATGACTGCCAAAAGATTAATAGCCTTAATTTAAAGAACATTTTACAAACTGTAATGTCACTTACATGCCAATTTTTAATGGCAAAAGATAATTTATGCTAAAAATGCAAATAGCTAAGAAAGAAAATGGCATGCAATTAAAATAATATTTTTGCCCACCAAATTGTCAGATATTTTAAGATGTTAGAAGTCAAAGCTTTTAATGAGAAGCAATGATGATATATCCTGCTGGAAATGTGAATTGGTACAAACTTCCTGGAAAGCAATTTGTAATATGTATTCAATACTAAGACTTTAACATGTCCATACCAATGTTTTATAACTGGCTAATACATATGTAAATATTCACTGTGCTACGCAGAGTTGTTAACTTTGCTATATGTAAATTATACTCAATTTAAAAGGAGGAAAAGTTTGTAATATTTACATTCCGCTTGAAATCATAAAAATAAGTTCAAACTCTTTTTAAAATTTATTTATTTTGAGTTGGAGTCCACTCCATTACCCAGACAGGAGTGCAGTAGCTCACTCATGGCCACCCCAGCGTCGACCTGCTGGGCTCTGAAGATCCTTCTGCCTCAGTCTTCCAAGTAGCTAGAAGTATATGCAAGCGCTACCACAATAGGCTAATTTTTTGATTTGTTGTAGAGACGAGGTCTCACCATGTTGCCCACACTCGTCTCAAAACCACGGGCTCAGGCAATCCTCTTGCCTTAGCCCCCCAAAGTGCAGGGACCACAGGCTTGAGCCATTATGCCCAGCCAGTTCAAACTCTTTAACCCAATAACTCTACTGCTATGAATTATTCTAAAGAACTAACGAGAGAACTAAGAACTAAAAAACTACAGTTGAAATTGGTGTGTGGCCGGACTCGGTGGATCAGCCTGTAATCCTATGCTTTGGGAGGCCAAGGTGAGTGAATTCCCTGAGCCTGCAGGTTCGAGACACTCCTGGGCAACTTGGCGAGACCTCATCTCTATGATAAATAAAAAAAATTAGCCGGGCGTGGTAGCTTGCGCCTGTAGTTCCAGCTACTTGGAAGGCTGAGGTGGAAGGATCACCGGAGCCCAGCAGGTCAAGGCTGCAGTGGCCGGGAGTGGCCACTGCACTCCAGTCTGGGTGACTCAGTGAGACTCCAACTCAAAAAAAAAAAAAAAAAGAAAAGAAAAGAAATTGGTGTGTGAAGATGTGACTTAAAGATTGAAATTTAGCCGGGTGTGGTGGGTCACGCCTGTAATCCCAGCACTTTGGGAGTCTGAAGTGAGACGATTACCTGAGCCCACGGGTTCTAGAACAGCCTGGGCAACATGACAAGCCCTAGTCTCTACAATAAATAAAAAATTAGCTGGGCGTGGTGGTACATGCCTATAATTCCAGCTACTTAGAAGGCTGAGGTGGAAGGATTACCTGCGCCCAGCAGCTCAAGGCTGCAATGGCCATGAGCGTGCCACTGCACTTCAGCCTGGGCAACAGAGAGAGACTTCGACCAAAAAAAAAAAAAAAAAAAGGAGTGAAACTTAGGAAAAGTACCAGTATATTGTGAAATAGGAAAGTGAATTTTTAAAAATATGGTAAATGTTTTAAAAACTATTATAAACATCCATTAAACATCAAATATTTTAATAAATAATTATCATATTATGATATTTAGTAGTAATTCAGAATTTTAAATTATCATATTATGATATTTATCATATTATGATATTTAGTAGTAATCCAGAATTTTAAAAAAAAACCTTTATAGAATTAATTTGGTCTCATTTTAAAATATATTCACATAGAAATATGTATGTCTAGCAAAAAAGTAAAATGTTAATAGTTTTGTCTGAGTAATTTTTATTTCCTTTTCTTTATCACACAGCCTTGTTTCATTTTTAATAATTAGAATGATACTAATATAAATAGAAAAATAATTAAGACTGTATTTTAAGTGCAGTCACACAAGAACTCCTATTCTGAAATCCTGGGCCTCAAGACTTTGGAAGAAATTCAACTTTGGCCCAACTCACAAAGTCATTAGGAGCTCCAGTTCACTCCCCCAAACCCAAATCCATCGTCTAGAATATGGTAACAATGTGTTGTGGAAGAAAGCATGTTGGGTTGTCAGTCACAGATTAATTTCTAGGATGGCCATAACCATGACTGCTCACCAGTGTCTTTTACAGCAAGGGGATCTTGAAACTCAACACACTTTCTGAAACACTATAGGCGAGGAAAGAACAGAAAAGCTGGCTGGATTTTGTTTGTCTTACAGGAGAAAATTTGTCATTTTGGTCAGGTAGAAATTACTCCATCATCATGGGCAGTTAACTTGCAAGAATATCTTTTTCTACCTCTGTCTGCAACCACTCTGCTTTAATGACCCCCAACGCCCTCCAGTCTTCCTGTGACCTGAGGTTGCAAGAAAAGACTAAGATTGCAAACATGGAGCACGCTAAATATTGTCTGCAAATAGCCCATCTTCACATTTTTCTTGGCAATGTACCCTTATTGTGTTTGGGGTTCCGCTCTAGGGAAAGAAAGAAGACTGTTCCAAGTCCTATGGGCCATCCCACTTTTCTTTGGCAAGCGTTCTCTTTCAGCTGGAAGTGAACCAATAGAAGAAGCCTCGCTTTTCAGGAAAAGCTTTTCTTTCGAGACAAAAAGACAGAGGCTTGTGAGGACAGGGCCTTTTGCCTCTGGGCCACTCCCCTACTTAAAGGCAATCATGATGACTTAAAGCCATCCTAGCCATCTTGGGACCACAGGAAAAAGCTTGAAAGAATTCCAGAGAAGTCCTCCCAGTACTCTGACATTGTTTAGCTGCTGACTCAGTTCTGGAGGGCAGAAATTTCTTGAGATATTAATTTCTTGACATATTAATCCTGTGATGGCTAGATTCTCTCACTTGCAGCTAAATGCCTTTAAATTAAATGTGATGAGATTTTAGAGGCGGCCTTGATTTCCTTATGTTCATGCTCCTAACTTCCGAAATATAGGACTTTTTGTGACTATTTGTGATAACTATGATGATCTTTCCTAAACATTTACTTGTGTTCTTGCAAACTAGTCAGTTAGTTATGAGGACCATGACAAACCACACAACTGTTGGTTGATCAGACCGACTTCAGTTAACTCAAATTCACTAATGCTTGGGACCTTCATTATTCCTTTTTTCCTGCTGCTATTTAACACCTCCGGTTAACGCTTCTGGTGTTCAGTATCCTAATGGTATTTTCTGGATCTACTCTTCTTGAAGAGCACCCTATTTAGAAACATTCCCCCATGTTACTTACAAATTTTCCTGTTGTATTTCCTTATTTCCATGGCTTATACTGGTCATTACTAGCAGAGCTGACAAACAAATCCATGAAAAATTTCTTCTTACCTGTAACATATTAGCATCTTATGATGAGCTTCTTAGTGAGAGTCTACCTTTATCCATAAGAGTCAATCTAACAGTAGAATTTTAGGACAGGTGTTTTAAAATAAGAAAACTCTAGAATAGTCATGTAAGGGACTACCCTTTATATCAATGTGTAAGTGCCACCTGAATTACAGCCATAGGGTTACAGACAGACACCACATACTCCCAAATTCATGTAGAAACCTTTGTAGGAACTTTTAAAACAATGGCCATCTAAGATTTTAGTAAAATATGCAATATTAAAACTCACCACAGTTACTAGCCGGAATAACCGAGACTTGATGTTCCCATTAACTAACAGCAAGTAGTTATACATTCATGGTTCAATATAGTTTCATTTTTGAACATTGGCAAGAATGTGATAAAAGAAGAATATTGTTCTGAATATCAGGATCTGGGGCTTAGTCGTCTTTCCTCTATGAATTCAGTCTGACTTTGAGCAAGTCTCTTCCCCTCTTTGGACCTTCTGTTCTTATGATGTGAAATGATGAATTTGATCAAATGATTTTAGCATAAACAGTTCATGACTTCTTTCAGATTCTTCTGTATAGAAATGTAGGAAAACAGAGAGAATTTTTGCCCCCCTCAGTCAGAACTTGCCCAGTCTTTCGCCCATATACTTGAGAAATAATATTTGGAATGCCAAAGTTGACTGGACACTTACTATGTGCTATAGGCACTTACTATGTGCTATAGTTATGTAATAGATACATAACTATGTATTATGTTGTTTAGTCCTTGAGGTAGGTATTATCACTTCTACTTTGCAAATACGGGAGTGAGAAGGGGAAGCTTGCATCTCAAAACCCAACCTCTTAACCATCTACCATCTTACATCCATAAGAAATTTAGTATGCTTCAAAGCAGTATTTTAAACAATCTAGGAGCTTAATTATAGAAAACAAGATTCAAAGTTCTCTTTCTGTCTAAAATTAAGCATGCATTTCAGGAAATGTGTTTTGTATTTCTTGGAGTTTGTCTTTTGGCTCCCATGGGAAAATGGTATCTTCTTAATAAAGGGACAGATAAGAGAAGAATAATCTGTTTCACTTGACCATAGGAATCCCCTGAAACATTTTATGAGTATGCCTGTTAGGATTTGTCTCCTTGTGTATTGTTGTCATTCAGTTCCATAAACATCCCTTTGTTCAGGAGATTGTAGCATCTACTCTGAAGGTATTGTTAATACGCTGGGTAGAAACACTCTTATCCTCTGCAAGCTATGGTTTTGCTTTGAAATCTCTGTAATTAACACATTCACATTTCAGGCACATGGTATTATGGAGTTCAAAGAAACAAAGATGTATTTCATTTTTTCCTACAGATGATTCATCAATTCCACTCCTCCCGCCTACAGACATCTAAATTTCAGTTTTCTGTGAAGCTACAAAGCATGAACTGGCATCTACGTATTGAGTCAGAGGACGCCAAGTGTTAAACTGCAATACTGCCAACAGTTTGGTGTCAAGCCTCTTAACCTGCTTTCCGGTGTAGGCGTCATTAACAATGCTCTTTGCCCTTGGGCACTAAAAGGAAAAGACTCGGGTAACCCTACACCAGCAGTTCCACTTAAGTAACTACCTGATGCATAGTTATCTTTCCAGGCTATCCGGTGAAGGGAGTGAAAACATTCGCTTCTGTGTCCCAGCCTGGCAAGCTGGTTAACGCTTGTCAAAGAAACAGCTTACTGTTTCCGGTGCTCAGTCTCTGACCCCTATTTGAATTTCCACACCCGCGATAACCAGATAATACCCCAGTTTACATTTGCTGGTCCACAAGACAGCACAAGCATCATTGTGTCCACTTAAAATAAACACAAACACACACACACACACACACACACACACACACACACGTGTGACATTTAGGAGGAAACATTATTCCACATTGACATGCCTTAGCTAACTTTCTTGATGTATCTACTCTAATTTGAAATATCATCCCTAGCAATCTCCAGGTGATACATTTAAAAATTTTTCATCAATATTTTATTTATTTATTCAAGTAAATATATTAAGTATCCAAATAGTCGCCAGGGATTTGGTTAAAGAGACTATACAAGTATTTTTTTAATGTATTAAGATTGCCCCTGGCTATCAATTTGAGTCCTGACCAGTAGGCCCAGCTAATTAGGTTGACTATTCCAGATAAATGGAAGTCCCTGCAGAGAGAGATAATTCAAGCCATTCCCTATTTTATAATGAACATTGTAAAAAAGTGATTTCTTTATTATGAGAGGACGGGGCTGCTCAAAGTGGGTGGAGATCTGCAGAAAGAGTTCTCCTCAGGTTTTCAACGGCATATCCTCAACATTTAAGAGTTGAACCAAGTAGGCCAACTCTTCAAAGTCAGTAATTTTTCAACCTCAGATCAAAAGTGACATTTTAAAAGAAAAAAAGGAGGAGAAATTGCTACAACTGAGAGATTCCACAGTCTCGTCTGCTTATGTAGAAATGAGTTCTGTGTGTAATCTCGTGCTCGTATATAACTCTGACCTGAGCTCTCTGCCAGGAAATATCTGTGGTCACCTTTAAACAGGATATGGCCCATCTTGCCTGTGGTTTTGCTGACTCTGAACAGCACATCCTACATTTTTGTCCCATAGTGGAGATAGTAAAGTGCACCTTTATTTGCTGAATGCAAATTGACTTTGGATGCCTGCTTACTCTAAGCTGACAACCTTCTGATATGTGATAATCTCAGAATTTTTCACAGAACAGGCTGCTCTGAGTTTCTCTGCTTCTTCTAGAACTTCATGTATTTTGCTGCAGGCAACAACTCTGTACCCTAGCCTTGTATACCCCTCTGTGGACATGATGGAGTATAGTGATCGCCCCCAAGCAACCAGGTACATCCCAAGAAGCCCCTGTCCAAATTTCCAAAGTTTTAAGTTACTTCTCTGCATCACTGGATAAATCCATAGGGTTAGAGTAATCAATGTCTCATCCTGAGAGCAACATCACCATCTTTCTTTCTTCTTTTAATTTTTATTTAATTTTATTTTATTATTAAAAAGATGTGGGGTACAGTTCAGGGTTAGGTATACAAATGTTGCTTATGCAGGTACCCACCATCTTTCTACTGTTCATTTAAGATAAGTCTTTCTTTATATCCACCCCTAAGTTGCTTGCAGTTAATGCCTTATTAAGCATAGAGGCAGGGAAGCTAGTTGCCCAATGGTCATCTTCTGCCACAATAGAAAAATATGCTGAATCTGAGCACCAACTGCCTTTATTAAGTTATAACCATGTCTTATCCTCACTGTCTACTGAATGAGTCCTGATTCCCTTGCTTAAATGTGAAGAATCTCTATCATTGGTCTTAAACTACCTAATCTATGCTAGATGTCTAGTGATCACTTACATTAAACCCACACTTCTCTCTCTGTTTTTCTTAATATCCTCAACTTTTCATAACTGTTCCCGCCTCCATTCTTTCGTTCACACTGTTTCCTGCCTCCATTCTTTTGTTCACACTGTTTCTGAGTCTTGCTTTCAAAATGACTTTATTTTCATATCCACTGACAATGATGGTGCATTGCATGCTGGATATGTGCCAAGTACTGTTCTGGTCACTGTGCATATGGTATGCTACCTTACCTTTATAATCCTTAAGGAAGATAAGTATTTCCATCCCTCCTATACCAAAGAAGAAATAGAGGCTCAGAATAGAGCGGAGGTGTCTGCCCAAGTACTGCCCCCTTTTCAGCATCAAGGCACTCATTCTCCTTCTGCTGAGAGTGCTGACTGCCAATAGCTTACACTTTCATCCCTTCCAGGAATTGGAAGGGAACTGCTTTCCTCTCCTGGGCTTAGCCAGAATCCTCTGAAATATTGGTGTTGAGATATAAAGGTTTGGCCCCCTTGCCTAATTCAGAACATTTCTGAAGTACCATCTCAGTTCCATGGCTTCCCATGCATCAGCTAAGGTCTCTGGTATAACTTCATCAGGACTCAACTTCTTCTATCCAGTCCTGCTCACTCACCTTTCAGAGACTTTGTTCCCAAGATCACCCCTGATAAAGCTTCCACAAACAACCCTTAGAGTCCCAGAGTCATTTCCTAGGGAAACCAATTTGAAATGTAAAGTTACTTTATTTGCCCAAAATGGAAAACAAGTGAGTGATGAATCTGGGATTTGAACACATCTCTAGCTATTTCCAAGATTACCCTTTTCTCTTTGCTGGTCTTTATCCTATCCAAAGTCCACTCAACTTTTTATTCTTAGACAGATGAATTTTGATTGTTGCATATTTTTCTAAAAACAAGTGATCATCATTTTAGAAATTTGCAGATTTTACAAAAAAAATACAGAATTCCAACTTCCTTTGGAAAATCAGCATAGTTGGTTATATTGAGCCAACAGTGTCATAGAAGCACGCTGGCTGCTGGGGGGTAGTGGTGGGTGTTTTAGACACTATGCAATTTGCTGCTGTCTGCACCCTCCCCAGGCCATCCCTGACACAGAGCCTGGGGACAATTGCCATTGATCATGTTACTAGTCCGTTGTTTTATTTAATGAATAGTTCTCTATGTCACTAACAACAACAAAAAAAAATAGAAACATAAAAGATAAGCTGAGAAGAATAAATATTTCAAGAAAAAAAATGAGGGGAAGCTTTTGGGGAGAGGTGGATAATCTTGAGTCTACTTCTTCAATGTGCAACAGAATGGATTAGTTACAAGAATACCGCATACAGTAGCCACTCTCCTATTTACCATGATCTTCCTGGCACCTGTGGAAATTAAAATTTGGGATCTTTGGTCTATGAACAAGATCAAGGAATGATATTATTGTTCAGGTGTTGTTTGTGGCCTAATAGAAATAGCCTCAGATTCACAGTGAAGAAAAGAGAGGAGTTTGAGCCTGTTTTTACCATAACATATTTCTAAGAACAAATTCTAAAACCTGCTCGATTTTAGACCCTTTTGTAAAATAAGTACTGCATTAGATAATCTCAAAAGTTCTGTCCAGGTATAAAATGCTATGATCCATGATTTGTTTGCTTATTGCTCCATATGATTAGGTTTGCCTGAATAATAAACATATGAGGACACACATTATACCAGATATATTGCTTAAATGGAGTTCAAAGCTAGAATGTTGTTCGCAACTGGGAAAAGCTAATACAGACCACAGATGTCTGTATAACAAGGAGACCAACAAACAAACAGAGCAGTACTAGAAATAGTTGTAAGCTGCATACGGCCTGAAAGAAAAGTAACCACAGTTCACAAATGGAAACTGTCGTAACAATTCTGGGGAAAAAAAGTCAAAATGAGTTTCCCCCAGCAGTAGTTTCTCATGAACAGAAGAGCCCTTTGGACATTGTCTGGAGGGAATTGAAACTCACTACTCTTTTTAAAATCGATTCATCAGGATGAGAGAAAGTCATAGCTTTCAACTTGAGCTCTCCCTCCCACCTCTGTGCCCCACTATTTCAGAAACATTTTTCACAAAGAATGTCTGAGATTGATATGAATCATTCAGAAGTAGAATAAGCACAAATCCCTCTTTAATTCCTTGCAAATTTCTTGGTGTCACTGTTTTAAGTGGATGACTCCTGAATTATTTCTTCAACCCGACTGCCTTCTTGGTTTAGATTTATGCCACACTGCAGCCTTTATGGCATTTTCTTCAAAAACTCCAATCACCTGATGACCTAAGTCTGTAGCTTCCCTGAAGCCCTGAGGATGTGGCAAGAGGTGCCATACTGTACCATAGTCTTTTTGCCATCTTGCTGTCCCCTATCTCTTTGGGGTACCAGCGCATTCTAGAAGTCCATGTGCCACCCATGTCCTTCTCGGGCATACATCTGAGAGGAGTCGCTTGGACCCCTTGCTTTAACTGTCTCTCTTTTGGGAAACAGACCCTCCCAGTGATCTACCTAGAATTTCTGAGTTCTGTTGAATGAAAATGTCTCCATTCTCCTACACTTTAATATTTTTGTAAGTATTCCAAAGTACCTAACACCCCAGGCAGAGCCCTATGTATCTTTTCTGTTTGGCACTTGAATTTGATTCTAGGTCATATATTCTAGAATATTAAAGTTGAATGAAATTTTTAATGATTCTTTTGCTTAATTTTCAAATTCCAAACTAGAGAAACCGAGGCTCAACAAAAATTAAACTCCTCTAGAATTTCTAAATAAAAGTCAACAACGTCCACTGGTAATCCACTAAAGAGATACCTCTTTATTCCACATGGAATACAGAACATATTTATATCCCAAGCCATAAATACTCGAATTTTGTGTACAACTATATGCAACATTTCTCAAGTTAGTTTTTACCATACTTGATTTTTGCCCTACACTTTGATATTAGAGCGTGATGCCCACATAATGTACACCCCACTGTATATAATAAGTGCTATGGGAGAACACCTTGATGGGATGAACAATATACCTGGGGACCAGCAAGCACAAAGCAAAAAGGATTGATACATGGTGGAAAATTCCTGCAGCTTTAGGGTCATTGACATGCATGAATGGGTTGTGGAGCAGAGGTTTGTGTGGTGAGGGAGGTGGATAGCAGGCTGGCAAGATGGGAGAGGGTGCCGTCTTGCATGGCATCTGAGGACTTTAGAGTTTTGTCTTACTGGTGAACAGTCACCGAGGAGGTCTAGGGAGAGAGGAACTTGGTAAATTTTTACTTTTTACTTCCACAGGAAGGTAGAAGACTACTTGCAAAGGGATAATATTAGAAATCAAGAAGACCCTTGCAGTGACCCATGTGGAACAAGCTGTAAGAGGATGCCTGGAGGGGGAAGATGAGAAAATGGTTGGGGGCCTGTTTAGAGGACAGACTTGTCAGAATCTGAGCAGCAACTGGGCACGGCCAGTGATTAACAAAAACTAGGGCAGCTGAAATATCTTTGTTCAAAAAATCACATAGCTGGTAATAACCACTCAAATCATACCAGCTTGAGTAAATTTTTATCTTTAGACTGAAAATCCAAGTCATAATCCTTGCTTTCTGCTCCAAAAGCTATAATAGACCTTGGCCAAATTTAAGCACAAGTTAGTAGATGGTGCTTCTATTATTTCTTTAGTCCTCAACTTAATTGCACATAAAATTTTCCAATGGTTTCAAAATCCAAGAGTCATTAAAATCTAATCCTTTTAGAGAGTTAATTTTACTGCTATTTCTTCTTGTCCATGAGGCTGACCATAGCTTTTGGATATATTGTAAGTCAGTAACAGTGTCACAAAAATACATAGAGAAATAGCTTGAGAGTAACAGTCAACAAATAACAATGTACTAGTTTCTGATTTGGGTAAATACCAGTTATTGTTATTGACAAACTAAACAGAAGGTCAAGGTTGCAAATTCAAAGGCCTGCACAGTCCAGTCCAATAGTAAATGAAGTAGAGAAGCTTAAGTATGCTCACGCTCTGTGTATGTGTGGTGAAGGCTACAGGAAAATGAAGGAGCAATGTCCTGTCCAAAGGAGAAGCTCCGACTCTTCTCTAGCCTTTTTGTTCCCATGCAAGAATGTTGCTCCAAGGTTACTAGACATTCTAAGATGTTTTTCTTTCAGGATAAGTGAAAACTTGATTAATTATTAAAAATTCCAGGGTGCTGGGCTCAGTGGCTTAGCCTGTATTCCCAGCACTTTGGGAGGTCAAGGCGAATGGATTGCCTGAGACCACAGGTTTGAGGCTAGCCTGGGCAACTTGGCGAGACCTCATCTCTAAAAACAAAACAAAACAAAACAATTCTGGGTCCAAACAAACTATGTCTTTGTACCTACTCAGCCCATAACCCACCAGTTTGTAGACCTTTGCTATTCAAATGTTGGTCCAGGGACCAGCAACATGAGCATCACGTGGAAACCTGCTAGAAGTGTAGAAGCCGAAGCTCCATGCTTAATTAGAATCTACATTTTTAACAAAGTGCGTGATAATGGGTATCAACACTGAAGTTTGAAAAGCACTAGCTTTAGCAACCTCCTGCAAAGAGCCTGTATTCCATAGTTTCTATATCCAGAGCAGATATGCAGAAGGACACTTTTTTGTCACCAAAACAGAACACAGATTGTTTTGAGGGGAAGACAGAGGCAATATCCTTCGCCAGTGGGGCCCCTCTGAATTGTCTCCACAGGGAGCCATGAGATGTCATCTGAAGTGCTCAGTGGGGTGGGATGGGGTAAGGTGATAGACATGATTTATGAAGGGCCAGAACTAGACTGAGGCCAGTAAGCCACTTACCTCAGGTGCCAAATGTGAAGGGGTATCAAAATACTCAGTAATTAAGATCAATAATATTTTAAATAATTTTAAAATCAAAATTAATGTAAAAAAATCTCACAATGAACAAAACATCAGCATTTTTGAACTCCTCGTCCTAGTTCTGGCTTTGCTTCTGTTTATGCCAGATTGAATATTTCTTTTTTTTTGAGTTGGAGTTTCACCCTATCATGCAGGCTGGAATGCAGTGGCATGCTCATAGTCACCACAGCCTTGACTTACTGGACTCAGGCAATCCTTCCACCTCTGCCTTCCAAGTAGCTGGAACAACAGGTACACGCCACCATGCCTGGCTCATTGTTGTGATTTATTGTAGAGACAAGGTCTCACCAAGTTGCTCAGGCTGATCTCGAACCCCTGGCCTCAGGCAATTCTCTTGCCTCGACCTCCCAAAGAGCTTGGATTACAGGCTGTGCCACCATGTTTGGCCCAGATTAAATATTTCTAAATCCATTGTCTCTATTATTCACATTTTTCCCCTGAAAAGCCACTGAGGAAGAAGTGTATATATAAAAGTAAATTTAAGAAAAGTGCTTTTCAAGTTAGAATAATATTTCTTTCCAACTCCAGGAAGAGTCAAGATGCTTCAGCCAAAGACTACAGGACAATAAGATATATTTACTCCTATAGTCTCTGGCTTAAGGTTTCTGAATACCAAATCAAGAGCTGGAGCTACTATTAAGGAGTGAAACAATCCTTTATTCTTCTGCTTTGGTATTCCAGTAAGTTTAGGGGAGATGATTGGTTTGAAGTGGGGCCTTGGCAAGCCAGCTAAGATGAAAATAGCGAGGAAGCTGCTTCTGTGTGTCTATTTCATACATAAACTTCCGTTTCAGGGCCAGAACCTGGAAGTGCCCCGGGGTACAGGAAAGAAGAAACTCAGTTGGGAATGAATGAATCACCATTAGGCGTGTTTCAGTTCCTGTCTGGGAGTACCAGCTGCAGATACCAAGAAAATACTAACTTTTCTTGCCCATTCTATGCAGGCTGGAACCTAGAAGAAAGAGCTGCCCAGAACCACAACTCTGGGGAGGTAATTCCTCGATATTCCTATTGTCTGCACCATTCACACAGAGTGTCTTCTAGGTTGGTCAATTTTTAATTGGCTTCGTGAGGGAGTGGGTGAGATCTTGAGATGAAAGAGCTTTGGAGCAAAACAGATGTAGTATCAGAGCTTATCTCAGCTGTTACTAGCTAAGTGAATGTACTCAAGTGTTTGCATCATCCTAGGCCTCAATTTTCTCATCTTTGTAGGACTAGTATGAGATCATGCCTATGAAATCCTTTAACATATGACCTCGCAGGGAACCCAAAACCTGAAAGAAAGCAGCAACTGTCCTTCCCAACCAACCTATAAGATTCCAAAAGATAGGGGCCCTCTATTTTATTCCTGGTAATTACCAGTAATTTATATTTGCATAGTGCATTTAACGCTTCAAAGTACTTTTCCTTAAAGCCATTATATTGCATTCTCCCAACATTCCAATAAGTTAGCAGGGCAAGAATTATGATTATTGTTTTTAAATGTAAAAACCATAGCAACTGGTAGAAGACAGGTCTTCTGGCTGAGTTCAATATTTCCACTTCTTTGCCTTTTCTGTTTTGCAAATAATAGGGACTCAATAAATATTTATTGAATATATAATTTTAGGAACCCAAATGAAAAATTTAAATTATAGATGTTCACATTCTATACAAGAAAAGTGTATTGTGCTGCATTTTTTTTGATAGCAGGTTATTAAGGTGTTCAAGGTGAAAGGATTTGTCTTTCTATATCTTAAAATCCATTGCATCAAGCAGTGAGCTAATACAGTGGAAACCAGGATTTATCTTCTGGTTGATTTATAAATGATCATCAATATATGGCTATTAGGTATTTGCATGTATTAAATCTGCAGTCCCCAACCTTTGTGGCATCAGGGACCAGTTTTGTGGAAGACATTTTTTCCATGGGATGGGGGGGATGAGCAGTCAAACCTCACTGCTAATGTTATTCTATACTTGCAGCCACTCATGAGAGTGGGCAACCTAGACCTCTCACGTGCACAGTTATGACAGGGTTCTCACTCTCTATTGTGAATATAATGCTGCCACTGATCTAACGGGAGGTTGACCTCTGTTTGCTGACCACTCATTTCCTGCTGTGTGGCCCAGTTTCTAACAGGCCACAGACTGGTACCGGTCCGAGACCCTGAGAGTTGGGGACCCTTGCATTAGATGTTTGCTCCTGTTTTCATGAATGAAGTGAAATGAAGAATGGGCTTATTTTCATGACAGTTGTAGTTTAGTGTTAACACTCAACCCAGAACACATGGCTTTCCATAGCCACCACCACTGTAGTCCCTTTGGGGGAGGTTTGTCCTGAGTTAGCCAGGGTCACTTCCCTTCTGCCTGGGCAGTCAGAGCTTTGGGAGTTCATCTTTCACAAACACTTTAGAAATACTGAAGCCATTCTATGGGTCAGTGCTGAATTTAAGGAGCTACATATCAACTTGAATCAGACTGATTACAACTCCTCTGAACCTAATTGGCAAAACCTAACTGCATTCATGTTTTATTAAAAGCAACTTTCATTACACAGGCTGTGCTGTCAGAAAAATAAATTACATCTGCAAGTACTTAGGTATAAAATTTTGCAGATAACTTCCAGTCGTCAGTAATTTTATATTAGAAACTGTTTTTCCAATACATGCTAAAACTTTGTTCATCAGTATTAAACACGCTTTACCTACCACTCTTGGAATATTTATGGGACTTGCAATATAATCTTTTTTTTTCTTCTTTAGAGACTTAGTAAACTGTTTGCTGCCAACTTCAATTTTGGCAGCCTCCCTAGGCCCTTTGGAAACTATAGATTGGTTTGTGTTTTATATTTCACTGCTTACCACTTACCCCCTTAGAATATGTTCCAATCCATTTTTTTAAAAATTAGTGTGGGTGTTGGCTGCAAAACAAATGGGTCCTACTTAAAAATACAATAAATGAACTCCTATAACCTTGGGGATAGGGACAATTATCAAGAAGACCTCTTTCATTCTTATTCCACTCCCACTGCATTCAAATACGATTTTGAATCCCAGCTATGGGGAGTTTTTAAGATTATTCCTATAAGATTTCTCACAAATTCTGTTTTCCTCATTGAACCTCTCATTTACCGCTACTATATTCCAAAATAGGTCTTTGTATTTCTTCAGAACACTTTGCAAGCAACAAACGTTGACTAATAGTAGTTTAAGAAAACAAAACTTTATTTTAAAATACTTTTAAATGTATAGAGTATGGCAAGCATACTCCAGAGAGTTATCATAAACTTATCACTTGGCATCCTCTAACGCAGTGGTTCCCAACTGTTTTGGCATCAGGGACCGGTTTTGTGGAAGACGATGTTTTCACAGATGGAGAAAGGGGTGGGGAGGACCATCAGGCATTAGTTTCTCATAAGGAGTACCTAGATTCTTTGCATGGTCAGTTCACAATAGAGTTTGTGCTTCTATGAAAATCTAATGCCGCTGCTCACCTTCTGCTGTGCAGTTCGGCTCTTAACAGGCCACAGACTGGTACTGGACTATGACATGGAGGTTGGCGAACCCCTGCTCTAATGTTAGCATAGTACATAACCAGAGTACATTGTCAAATATGAGAAATTAGCATCGATACAATACAGCTAGCCGATTCACAAGCTTCATTTGAATTCTCCAAGTTTTTTTCCTTCGTGTCTTTTTGGGTTCCAGGATTCAATTCAGGATACCACATTGCATTTGATTTTCATGTCTTCTTCATCTTCTCCAATCTGTGATAGCAACTTAGGCATTTCTTATCTTTTGTGACCTGGAAACTTTTTAAGAGTGCTGGCTAGCTGTTTTGCAAAGCGGTCCCCAATTTGGGACTGTGTGATCTTTTTCCATCATTACACTAGGGTTATAATGTACTGGGAAGAATGCCACAAAGATGAATGCTTTGTATCAGCAGGCATATTATTATCACTGATGATGCTAACCTTGGTTACTTGGATCAGGTGGTGTCTTCTAGCTTTCTCCACTGTACGGTTACTGTTTTTCTCTTTGCAGTTAATAAATATTTACTTAGGGGTGAGAGATATTTCAAGACTGTGCAAACATCCTATTTTGCCTTACATTTTTGCCCACTCATTTTAACATCCATCAGCGGATCTTGCCTGCAGTAATTATCACTGTGATGTTCCCATGGTGATTTTCTATTTTCTTTCTTTCTTGTATTCATTTATTGGAATTCTTCTGTAAGGAACAGTTGTCCTTTCTACCCTATCTCTTTATTCATTCAGTTATTTATTTATTATTAGAGATGTAAAGATATTGTATTCTTTAGGTTATAGCAATAATATCATTACTAATTTTGTTGATCAAAGTGTTTCCAATGCTTAGGTCAAAAGGGCTTCTGTGCCCTTTTGATATGTGCTTATTTCTTTTTTTTAAAAAGCACTTCCTTTTTTAAAAGATTGAATTAACAAATAATAATTGTATATATTTATGGGGTACAATTGGTGTTTTGCTATGTGTATACATTATAGGATGATTAAGTCAAACCAATTGACATATACACTAACTTTTCTAATTTGTATTGAGAATATTTTAATCTACTCTTTTAGCAATTTTAAAATACATTGTTAACTATGGTCATCTTGGTGGGCAACAGACCAGTAACACTTATTCTTCCTGTCTAACAACTTACTTTCTGGCACTACGATATGTCCCTAACTCATCTTGAATTTTCCCTGCCCCAGCCTTGGCAATCAATCACTTTTCCAAGAAAACTTAGTTCTTTCTTTCTTTCTTTCTTTCTTTCTTTCTTTCTTTCTTTCTTTCTTTCTTTCTTTCTTTCTTTCTTTCTTTCTTTCTCTATCTTCTATCTATCTATATCTAAAATCATGAGTTTACTGATACCTTTGCCTCTAAATCTGCACCACAGGGTTTATTCTAGCTTTCTCACTTCCTCATTTGTAATTTCTTCCTCTGACCATAAAACAACTTGTTTCTCATTACCTATAATATAATTACATATTTGTCCATTTCTAGTATACATATAGTTTCAGAATTGCTAAGCCTTCCCCTGTGAAAAACAAATTTGCCGACTGAGTACAGTGTTTGTACACAGCTCCTTTTGCTTTAGCTTTATGGAATCCAGTCAGAATACTGTTTTTCAAATTAGGTCAGCTCCATTCTTGTGTCCTTCATTGTGATTATTATTCCTTTGTGACAAAGTTTGATTCGTTTGTTATAGGCTACATTCTCTCTGGAGTTCTCTCCACATCCTATTTGACATTTTCAAAAATATGTGTAAAGATTCATTCGTTGAGGTATATAGTTCTGTGGGTTTTGACAAATGTTTAGAATTGTGCATTTACCACTTATAGAACATTTCCATCACCCTCAAAATTCCCTCTTTCTGTGTCTTTGTATTTAATCTGTCTCCCCACTCCACCATTTCTGGCAATCTTTATTTCTTTTAAACTTCTATAGTGTTGTCTTTTCCAGAATGCCACTAAATGAAATCATACAGTATATAGTCTTTGGCATCTAGCTTTTTTCTCTTAGCAAATGCATCTAAGATCCATATTGCTTTGTTACTCAAGAGTTTGTACCTTTTCATTGTTAAGTAATATTTCATGTAATGGAGTTATCACATTTTGTTTATCCATTTTTTAGTTGAAGGATACTGGGTTATTTTTTCTTATATGGAATATTTCAGTGTCATATCTTAAAAACTCCTTGCCTAACCCAAGATTACATAAATGTTCTTATGTGTTGTCTTCTAGCAGTTGGATAGTTTTAAGTTTCACATTTAGGTCTATGATTATCCATTTTTAGTTAACTTTAGTATAAGGTATGAGGTATAGGTCAATGTTAATTATTATTCTCATTATTATAATTAATAGTATTTCATATTTGAGAATTCAATTATTCCAATGCTATTTGTTGAAGAGACCATTCTTTATTGGATTCCCTTGAAAATTTGTCAAAAACCTGTCAACTCTATTTGAATCTATTTCCAGGCTCTCTATTCTGTCTCAATAATCTGTGTGTCAACCCTTTCACATCCCCTTGATAACTAAAATTTTTCTACTAAGTCTTAAAATCAGGTAATGTGAGCCCTCTAAGTTTGCTCTCTATTCATAAAATGGCTTTGGTTATTCTAGTTCCTTTGACCCATTAAATTTTCTCATATAATAAGGTCCATTGTAGGTGAGGTTGACTGTTTCAGGCTTGGTCAAGTGGCTGTGTAATGTCATCAATAATTCAGGTTCTACCTAACCTTCCTCTGAATGTTATTCCTTCTTCCCTAGGTTTGGCTATCACAGTTGTAAGCATCTCCTGTTTACATTTAAGGAAGGAAAAGAGGAGGCATGTGTTTTAAAATTCTTTTTTCCACATTGGGTAAAATCTTTTATTCAAGATACTTCCCTTCCTTGGCCAGAAGAGGGTCACATGACCAACTCTAACTGCAGTGGCAAAAAAGAATGAGATTGCACTGGCTTACATTGGTGCTTCTCAGTCAGGTGAGTTTTCTTCTCAGAGACATTTTTTTATTGCCATTACTTAGGCTAATGCTACTGATATTTAGTGGGTAGAATCCTGGGATGCTTTCCAAAATTCTACAATGCACAGGACAGTCTTCCACAATCAAAAATTACCTAGTCCAGAGTAGTGCCAAAGTTGAGAAACTTCTGCTTAAATTCATCATATCCATTGCAAGTCTTCCCTAGGGTTGGGCACATTGACTTTCTTTTTTTTTTTTTTGAGTTGGAGTCTCACTCTGTCGCCCGGACTGGAGTACAGTGGCTGCTCCCGGCCACCGCAGCCTCAACCTGCTGGGCTCCGGTGATCCTTCCGCCTCAGCCTTCCAAGTAGCTGGAATTACAGGCATGCGCTACCATGCCCGGCTGATTTTTTGATTTATTGTAGAGATGAGGTCTCGCTGCTCAGGTAGGTCTTGAACCCACGGGTTCAGGCAATCCACTCACCTCAGCCTCCCAAAGGTGCAGGATTACAGGCTGAGCCACTGAGCCCAGCCACACTGACTTTCAAACAAACCAGGGAATCTGAGTCAAGAAGGGAGAATGGCAAACAGTTAATCTATCTTGAACAGTTGCCCATATTAGGCCAAAATTTTAGAGAGAGTGTGGGGATGGATATATATGTTTCAAAAAATTAAACTTTTGTCGTCTGTCCCAATGTGGTCCCAATAAACGTAATGGAAGTACTAAAGAGCATGATGAAACTCTAACCCCGGGGGTGAAAGCCCTCAATGGTGAAGAATGTAAGGTGAAAAACTCAGTGCTCGAAGCCCAACAAGGATCTTCCTTGGAGAAGAAAGAATCCAAGAAAAGCATGCAGGAATAGGCCTGGCACGGTGGCTCAAGCCTGTAATCCCAGCACTTTGGGAGGCCAAGGCGAGAGTATTGCCTGAGCCCAGGAGTTCGAGACCAGACTGGGCAACTTGGCGAGACCTCATCTCTACAGTAAATCAAAAAATTAGCTGGGCATGGTAGTGCACGTCTATAGTTCCAGCGATTTGGAAGCCTGGGGTGGATAGATCAACTGAGCCCAGAAGGTCGAGGCTGCGGTAGCTGTGAGAGTGCCATTGCTCTCCATCCTAGGCAACAGAGTGAGACTCCAACTCAAAAAAAAAAAAAAAAAAAAGAAAAGCATGCAAGGGCCCAAACCAAGGAGTGATATATGGAAAAAAGAAAGAAATTCTGTCTCTAACAGTATGTTTTTCTGTACCTAACAACAGAATATGAAGATACTTAAACTATTCTCAAGTCAACTTAGACTAAGGAGAGGTATTCAGAATCATACCAGCTTGGAAAACCTGGAGATCACAATGGCTGAACCACTTCCCTTTTATTTTTGACTGTTTGTATATGTTTGCGAGCATATGTGCATGTGTGTGTAAAAGAAGGGGAACGGGTAAAGACAGAGAACAGAAAGATGTTTAAGAGTGCTTGCTCTGCCCCCAAGTAGACCTGAACACCAACCCTCAATCTACCATGTCCTAGCAGGATGAAGCTAATCAATTCAACAAGAGTTACAACATCTTTACTTCCTCATTTCCAAAATGAGGGTAGTTTGTGGAACCATTACATAGTTAGCCATGATGGTTGAATTCTTGTAAAGTACTAAACACAGTCCTCAGTCTGTGATAAGTGCTGACCAAACATGAGCTGGTCTATTATACAACTGCATCACGCCATTGTCCTCCAAAAAAATGTTCAAGTGAACTTGGTTGTCATTCTCAGCAGTGAATGTGGAAAATAATGTACTGGCTGTCTTAGCAGCAGAAGCAACAGAATGATTGCAATTGCTGGCGAAGCCTTGATCCTTCTCTCTCTGTAAGAGCTTCCAAGGGGACCTGACTGCCAGCACATGAAACCCAAGGGCAGAGTCCCAGGTCCCCTGTGACCATGTCTACATCAGGACCAAATATTCTATATTCTCAAATAACCACACACAGCCCCAGATACTGACTGTAGTACTTTCAGCAGAGAATAATATAAATAATACTGCTTGAGACAGAGAGAATTATCAGGATATAATGTGCAATTTAGCATGGAGGGAGAGAAGGGGTAGGGTTTCAGAGGCCGCAGACCCGGAGAGTCAGAAATGTGGTAAATCTCCCTGACCCATCCCTTTCTTCTTCCCATCTTCAAGCTTTCTCTGTGTTCTTTGGATTTGACTCAAACCCATCCACCTCTAGTCATATCCTCTACAAAACCTCTGCCACCTCACCAATGCACCAAAGTCTATATTAGTTTCCTAGGGCTGCCATAATACAGTATTACCAACTAGGTGTCTTAGTACAACAAAAATGTATTGTCTCACAGTTCTGGAGGCCAGACGTCCAAAATCAAGGTGTAGGTAGGATGATGTGACCTCTGAAGGTGCTAGGGAAGGGTATGTTCAGACCTGTCTCCTGCCTTCGGATAGTTCCTGCTCATTTGTCTGCCCAGAACTCCATTTATCACATGGCATTCTTCCTGTGTGCCATCACACCCATGTCTGTGATGGTCATGGTTCTCAAAGAAACAGAATCAATGTGATATATAGATATATATGCATATAAATATATGCACACACATATTCTCCATATATACATCTTATATATATTCATTCCATATATGAAGAAATAGATACAGATATATAATTATGTATCTCTATCTCTATCTATATCCTATTGGTTCTGTTTCTCTGGAGAAATTGCTAATATATATTTTCATCTAAGCTATAAGAAAAAACAAACCAAAGTGCTTTCTTGTCTCTTCACCACTCAGTCACTCACTACAGCACAAAATGCTTTTGACACCAGATACATAGGGGTTGTTTCCCCACACACCAACCAATTCTGCATCCGACATAGATAAGTGTCCTCAAATTTAGTTCAAGTCCTCCACTATCTACCTGGAGATAGCATCAGATCCCACAGGTTGAGGACTCAGTCTCACAAGACGGTCCTCCACTTCAGATGCCAATTGCAAACCCCATGTTGTTTTCCCTGTACCTCCGACCCACTGGCTATAAGTCGGGAGTTTCCTCAACTCCCTTTTGGGGTTCAGTTAATTTGCTAGAGCCACTCACAGAACACTTTACTTACATTGATCCTTTTATTATAAAGGATAAGATACAAGATAGGATGTAGGTGAACATCCACATAGAAGAGATGAATAAGGCAAGGCATGGGAGAAGGGGCATGGCACTTCCCTGGGCGTGCCACACTCAAGAAACCTTCCCTCATTCAGTTATCCAGTAGGTTCCTGAATCCATCCTTTGGCGTTTTTATGGGGGCTTATTATGTAAGCATGACTGGTGAAATCATTCACCACTGGTGATCAACTCCACCTTCAGCCCCACTTCTCTCTCCAGAGGTTGGGGAGGTGGGCTGAAAATTCCAACCCTCTCTTCATGCCTTGGTCTTTCCAGTGGCCAGGCCCATCCTAAAGTTATCTCGGGGACCCAGTTATTTCCTTAGCATACAAAGGACACTCATTATTCTGGAGATACCAAGGATTTTAAGAGTTGTATGACAGGAATCAAGGAAGAAGACCAAATATATATTTCACAATATCACAATTATTATTATTATATATATATATCATATTGCCAACCTAAAATGAGTGACAGAGACACTGACTCTCTGAAGCAGAGTTTGTTCAGAAATAGGAAAGGACTGTGAGCTGGGATATGTGTACTAGGGTGAACCATGGGTGTATCCAGAGAGTTTGGGGCAATGGGAAGCTTTATAAACAAACAAAAAGAAGTCCATATAATTTGCTCTGAAGGGGATTTGTCGAAGGAATTGGTGCTAGCTCATTGGAGAAGACAGCTATTGTTACCCAAGTGGCCCTGTCCAAGTGGCTCATCTGGAACATTGAGATTTTGAGGAATTCCTTGCATAGTTCCTATCCTAGACATATGAGTGTGAGGGGCCCCCTTTCATGGCCTCCTAGCTCAATTTTATTAGAGTTTGATATCAGTGTTCCATTTTGATATGAATAACTTTCACGATATATTTTATATGTGTGTATTATATATATATATATATATATATATTGAGTTAAACATCTTTCTGTTCTCTGTCTTTACCACATTTCTGACTCTCCGGGTCTGCGGCCTCTGAAACCCTACCCCTTCTCCCCCTCCATGCTAAATTGCACATTATATCCTGATAATTCTCTCTGTCTCAAGCAGTATTATTTATATTATTCTCTGCTGAAAGTACTACAGTTTTTTTTTTTGAGTTGGAGTCTCACTCCGTTGCCCAGACTGGAGTGCAGTGACTGCTCC
>NW_007258428.1:1172724-1184740 GCF_000164805.1 Carlito syrichta
GAACCCGTGGGCTCAGGCAATCCACTCACCTCAGCCTCCCAAAGGTGCGGGATTACAGGCTGAGCCACCAAGCCCAGCTAGATGATTTCATCATTGTATGATCATCACAGAGTGATTTACATAAATCTCCATGGTAGAGCCTACTACACACCTGGGTTATACAGGGTCTGACAATTAGGTTCACAAGCTCATCCTAGAAAAGGTGCTACATACCTTATTGCTGAATATCACTACATATTGAAGTATTCCCCTTGGGAAGCTATGCACTGACACCAGTGCCTTGTTTACCTGTCAAAGCAGTTTTGGAACTCTTTTTCTGGAATGGTCATCAGGGCTGCCATTATATTACCCTTGATGTCCTGAATGTCATCAAAATGTCTTCCTTTCAATGTTTTCTTTATGTTTGGGTAAAGGAAAAAGTCATTGGGGCCCAGATCAGATGAGTAAAGAGGGTGTTTCAATAGTTATTTGTTTACTGGTTAAACCTCCCTCACAGACAGTGCTGCATCAGCTAGTGCATTGTTGTAATGCAAGAGCTCCTTTGAGATCATTTTTGCACACACTTTTCTCATGGCAAGATTTTCAGTTAAGATTTTCCTGACTGTTTCTCCCTCAATTTTTTATTTGGTCTGTTATGCTTCTCACAGTCAGCCAATGACTTTGCTGCACAATTCAACAAATTTTCACAACGATTTCATCAGTTCTGGTCATTACTGGCCGTCATGACCTCTCTTCATCAGTGATACTTTCTCTCCCCTCAGAAAAATGTTTAATCCACTTGTACACTGCCATTTTCTTTATGGCATTATCTCCATAAATTTGGACTAACATGTCCCTGATTTTACTTCCACGCTTGCCGAGTTTAACAAAAAATTTAATGTTTGTTCATTGCTCTAATTCAAGCTCCAACATTCTTGCAACACAAAAACATGCAGCAACAACAATAATGAGTGCCACTCAGCAAGACACCTCCATACGTCGACATGAACACCGATGTGAGACACAGAAATACCAAGGTTATGAAACCTTACCAAGTTGTTTGTACAATGCTGCCAACATAAGCACACGGTAGCAAGTTCACAAACTTAACTGTCAGACCTCATATGGTATGGTTTATTATTCCTAGGTTACAGGCCTGGACAGCATGTTACTGTACTAAACACTGTAAGCAATTGTAACACAATGGTAAGTATTTGTGTATCTAAACATATTGAAACATAGAAAAGGTACAGTAAAAATATAATCTTATGGGACTGTCAATGTATATACAGTCTGTCATTAACGGAATGTCATTGTTCAGTCTACAATTGTATGGGCCGTAAATTACTCAATTATGGAGACTGAGAAGTAAGTTCCAAAACCTGCAACCATCAAACCGGAAACCCAGAAGAACTGGTGTGTAGCTCCAGTCTGAAGGTTGGCAAGCTCGATACCCAAGAGGAGCCAGTATTTCAGTCTGAGTTGAAAGCTGGCAAAGACCCATGTCCCAGCTCAAGCAGTCAGGTGAAAAAAGTTCCCTCTTACTCAACCCTTTTGTTCCACTCAGATTTTCAGTAGTTTGGATGAGATGTGCCCACAATGAAGAGGACAACTGACTTTACTCAGGCTATCCATTCAAATGTCAATCTCATCCAGAAACATTCTCACAGACACAACTAGAATGTTTGGCCAAATGACTGGGCACCCCGTGACCCAGACAAGTTAACATATAAAAATTAACTATCACATTGAGCTTTTCAGCCACTTTTGTATGAGTCGGGCCAAAGGTCAGTAGTAGAGAGAAGATGTGAACGTGAAGTTAAGGCTATTGGCCTGAGATATCAGAGGGCATGCAGTTGGCAAAAAGAAGAAGTAAGCCTATAAAACCCAATGTTTTGAATAAAACTAAATGGAAATCTCTTGACTCAGATACACAGCCTGGTTGCTTTTATTCCCTATAGTCATTGGATACAATCTCTGTCAAAGCTCAAAGTATCAGGTGATGATCCATGGGAACAAGGGATGGTGGGAGTCTTTTTACCATCTTCCTCCACACATCTCCATGCATGGCTGGTTTCTGCATGGTTGACGTACTGACTGGGAGGTGTCTAAGGGGTGATGTTTCTCTCTTCTCCCCAGGAGGCTACTCCCCTCCTTCTTACCTCCTCCACTTTCATCTACTCTTCTGCTCTTCTCTCCATCTCTATTCTTTCATTCCTTCCTTCCTCTTTTTTGTCTTTTCTATTCTGATTATTTAATTCATTCACACAAAATTCCAGGAGACTAAAATCTGAGGGTCAGATTTCACCAATTCCTAGGCAGAAAAACCAGACACAATCTTTGAGTCCTCCTGAGGCTCTGCTCTCCCAGACCCTGACAATTTTCCTTTGAAGCCTCTGTCTCATTGCCTGAAGTCCTTGGTCCTTCCTTTCTTGATTGCAATGACAGCCTATAGTGAACACCCTGGTTATGAGCACTCTACCATCCTCCTCCTTTCCAACCCCTCTCCTCTAACCAAGGTGAACACTCCCAGCAAAGGAATGGCCTCCCTTCCTTCTCAAGATCCTACCATGACTCCCTCTTGATCAGTCATGAAAGTCTGAAAGCTTCTGCTTTGATTTATAAGTTTTCTCTGCCCTACCTTTTTAGCATGAACCCCCCCCCCCCCCCACCAGGGCAAAGCATGTGGCTTCTACTGTCACCTGGAGCTCCTTAAGCTACTTTCCTCTAGCCTCAATTCTGTCTCCGGGACTTTATTTATCACCCCTTCAAGAGTCCCTTCCCTCCCTCTGCTCCTCCACTCAGCCAAATCCTCTTCATCCACAATGGTGAAGAATTGGCAGGTGCTACTTCTCCCTCCCTTTTGTGGCCTCTACTTGTGTCTATATAACAGTCTTGAGTGCCCTCGCCACATCTTCCTTGCTTTTTTGAAGGTAATGGCCGAGACTGGTTTTACTTCACTGTGCCTGGCACTCACAAGATGCTGTCTGCCAAATATGAAGACAAGATCATTTTTTGTTATTGCTGATACATATCTTGTATGTGTTTGTGGAGTCCATGTGGTGTTTTGATATATGCACACAATGTGTGAGAGGAGCCGAGGGTGGAGCAGCCCTTCTCCCTGACTTGTCCACAGGCCTCAGAGCGCACCCTTGCTCGGGGCTCTCCCCTGCCGCTCAGAGGGAAGCAGAGCTCGCTGATGACTGACTCCCTGGGTCTCTTTGCATCCTGTGAAATGTGCATTCTCTGTGTAGCTGTGACGCAGCAGGATTACACATGTGCTGCTGTGAAACATGAAATCAGAGCCAGGCGGGACCTCCCCTGAGAAAGGCTGCCTATAAATCGTAAAACCCTTAAATGAATAGCTTAGGGGCACAGGGTTGCCTTGGGTTAGGGTTAATTGGGTCGGGTACAAAGAGTTTTATGTCTGTAACTTACTGTCCATTTACTCTACCTGATTTTCTGAAAGTTATTTTGCTCCAGGGTAAATTTGTATTTGCTTTTCTGACAATGATAGTTTAAAGCTGAACTCTTTTCAGCTGTTGGGAACTTGTAACTTGTTCAATATCTACCAGATTTTCTCTCTCTGATGCTCCGTTTCAGATAGGTCGAAAAAGAGTTTGAGGGGAGTTTTGTTCCATTTTGTTTTAGTTTTTTAGTCTTTTTAATGCAGAAAATTGTTTTCAACTTACTTTAGCTTTACTCTTTTCATTTTCATTTTTTCTTTTCCAGAGACGAGGTCTCACTATGTCGACCAGGCTGCTCTCAAACTCCTGGGCTCAAGCAATCCTCCTGCTTCAGCTTCCCAAAAGTGCTAGGATTACAGGTGTGAGCTATCACACCTGGCCTGCTTTGCTCTTTTAATACCCTAAAAACATTTTTTATTTTTTGACTATTCATTTTCTAGCACATTCTCTGCAGATACTCTAGCCTGCATTTTTCAGTATGATGCTAGAAGCTGAAAACCAGACTCTGTGTCCAGCTATACTTGAGATCAAATCTGTCACTGCTCACTCTGTGACTTGAGAATAGACAATTCACGTCACTGAATCTGTTTCCTCATCTGTAGGCTGCTTCTGACTACAACTCAATGCTTTTGTGTAGATTTAACAAGATGATACTGCATGTAAAAAGTGCTACTCTATGGCAGGCAATTAGTTAACTCACTAATTGTTATCATAGAATATTTACTAGTTAAAATCATAGGCTCTGAAGCTGGATGGTCAGGGTTCAAATCTCAGCTCTATTTCGGGTAAATGAAGTAACTCCCCATACCTCAGGCTCTGGAGTTGTAAAAGGGCGCCCATAATTACACTGTCACATTGGATGGTTGTGGGGATTAAATGAGCCAATACGTGGGAAATGCTTAGAGTCATGCCTGGCACATAGCAAGCAATCAAAAAAGTGTTAGCTATTAAGATTATAGGAGAGTAGTAAAAAGAGTTCCCAGCTGCAAAGCTGTCACTTTCCAAATAACCTGCTCATCATAAAATTAACTTTTCTCCTGAAATGAAGCATACTCAACACATTATTCTAATCACTCCAGTTTTCTCTCTTTCTGTAAGGGCAGTTTCCTGGGCATCTGGAAAGGGCTTGTTGCAGGCGGTACTAAATGAAATTCTGTGAAATGTCAAGAAAGAAGCTGCACATTATACCGTCCACTGCTTTACAGGGAGAGCAGTTCAAACATAGTCATAACCTGGACTAGATTTTTTAAATGGTAAGGCCATCATGGCCTCCTGATACAGCTAAAATTTCTCTTCTTTGCACTGGAAATACTGACTAATAGAATCTACAAAAAGAGAAAGAATAAAGAAGCATCATACAAAAAGACAAAAATAAGACATCGTGACACTCTGGAAGAAAAGACTGAAGTACTTCTCTCCCTGACTTGCCAAGTCTTGGTTTCTAGCCACATCTCGTTCTGAAAGATCTTTTCAATACTATCGCCGTTGTACTTAAGCTGATGTGAGCAAACTTCTGTTCTTATGAGCAAAAAGCTTTGATGAAGCCAGTCGTGAACATGAGTGTTTTAGGTAAAACTGCATTTTCATCTCTTAAATCCCTGTACAATTTCGTAGCTACTCAGAATGTTCAACAAATGGTGGGCTTTAGAGTAGACTCACATAGATAGAATAAAGCAAAATTATGTGGAAGAACAAGTTGAGAATTTTCCCACTAAAAATGATATGGCTATAAGGGATCCTTTTTTTTTCTCATTTACTCTGGAAGATATACCTCTAAGTGTCCCTGTTGGCTTTAACTCTGGTATTTGTTATAATGGAGGTAAGGAGTAAGCCTCTTTCTCCATCTTCCCTGCCCTGCCAAAAAAAAAAATCCAAGAGGGGTTAAACTAAGAAACAACAAGAGTACTCTAGTTTACAACATGTAATACCTTGGGACTCTTCCCTCATTCCTCAAAACCAGAAAGTGACATTTGTCAGAAAGAGCAGAGTCCCAGAATCAACTCCCAGCATGAATCACACCCCAGAAATGAAAAGGGAGGGGGACAGCATGAGGCAGTAGAAAGAGCACTGCTCTGGGTGTGAGTCCACCTGCTCTTTTACTGTGGCCCCTTGGGCAAATTGCTTTCCCCGTCTGACTTCAGTTTCTCTCTCACTAAAAGAAGGAGGCTAGAACACTTCAAAGAGTCTCTGGAGTGTATAGGAATTGGAGACTCGTCTAATTTCTAAAGGCTCTTGCATTTTCTTGCCTTATCCTAAAACAATTGGCTCACATGAGACTTTCCTTGGTCACTAATGACTTGGAGATTCTCAACCCGAGATGAAATGAAGTAAAATAGAGTTGAGTGCAATCTAAGAGGCTAACAGTAGTTTTACTTTCTGCTGAGATTCTACCCTTTTCCCTGCCTTAGAAACAAACTATCGAAATAGAGTTTTCCAGGGTTCAAAAGCATCATTTTTCAATGTATGATTAATTGTTCATGACAGTCTTACATTTAGAAAATCATGAATTCTAATCCGGAACCCTAACTCTAGTCCTTTGCGCTATTTACCTTGGGAAGTGATTTAGCTTCTTCAAACCCAGGTTTCCTTATAGGTACAATGGGGATAGTTTGGACACATGCCTCTGAGAGTTAAGGGAGATAATTCATCCAAAGCATTTATTCCTCTGACTTGCACAACATTAAAGCTCAGTGCATGTCAGCCAGTATTACACTCTTCTTCTGATACCGGTAGAGTCCCACGCTGACCCCACCATGGCCTTTTAATAAGACAGCCAGAGGCTGTTTGGTGTGGGACCCTGCCTTTGCTGAAAAGTGAATACCTTTGCCTGACTCAGAAACAACCAACACACACTCCCAGGACCCGTGATTTGAGTCATGGGAAGAGACACTGAAACTACTGCATTGTTTATCTACAAGCCCTTATGCAATGTTTTTCCCACTATTTTTAAGCTTTCTGTCCCCTTCCCCTCCCCAGCCTTGCCTTTCCCCTACTTCAGCTCCCTATAGCTCAGCTCCTTGTTCAGTTCAGCTATTTCAGTTTTGTGTTGAATGGTCTAGACAGGAACCAAAAAATGCACAGTCTGCATGCAGGTCCCCCTGTGGGCCTCACAATTTTTCCAAAAAGAGTATAGGGACACTGATTGACAGCGGAACTTGAATTTAATGAGCGAATCCATGTAAAGCACTTACCACAGAGCCTGGCACATAGTAGTGCTCTATAAATTGTCAAAATTTAACATTATGATGATCTTTGGACATTAATTCCCTTTGCTTTTATTTTCTTGGCTTTTATTCTATTCTTGAGAGAATACTCTGGAACTGTGGCCAATCCCTCAGCTCCCTTGGAGCAAAATAGGAAATACGGTTTAGTCTGATTTTGGTGGATTTCTGTAGCCCTTGACACAGTTTTGCTGCGTACCGCCCCATAGAGAGCTGTAGCTGCCTGACCCACAACCACAACATCTCAGTGGCATAGAGCAATAAGAACTTATTTAGCTCACATGCCTGTGAGGCAGCTGATCTCATCCCCTCCCTGGCATCAGTGAGCTAGTCTGGGCATTTCTTTCTCACAGTGATGGTGGACAGACAAGAGTATGCTACCAACCACACAAACACATCTCAAGGCCCTGCCACACCCTGTCTGATAAGATTCCATTGACCAAGATAAGTCAGGTGATCATACCCAAGGTCAAAAATGAGCAATTATAGTTCCCTCATGAAAGTGTAAGAGAGAGAGGGTGACTATTTCTCCAAAAAAAATTATCTAACCCACCACACACTCCAAATTCCATTAATTCCCATTGCATCTTTACTTTATCTCTTAGATTCTCATAGGTGATGCCTGTTGGGTAGAGATACAGAAAAGGAGTACCTCCCTCATTCCTCAGCCAGCTGGAAGGCGCTCTCTATACTTACTTGGTGCTATCATTTTGTGTCCAGTGTCCTTGCAGCTGCTTCATAATCTCCTGTATTTGCATATATAAATGTTTCGCATCTCTGGCTAAGTTGAGAAAGTCAAGCGAGGCTTCTACTTCTTTTGGGTCTTAGAGAGCTCTGGGGTGCCTTTCGTTAAAAGATATTGTTCATTTAATCTCTTCTTGGAAGTTTCCCAACAATGCCACTCCCCCACTGCCAGATGTAGTACTTTTTCTGTGGTCCTGTCGCATCCTTTGCACACTTCTATCACAGCATTTCTCATGCAATTGCTATCACTATTGGCTCTTCAGTCCAGTGTTTCTAAAAGGACAGTCAGTATTCTTTTGAATCAGAATTTTCTAGAGTGCTTGATAAAATTCAGGTATTCTGGATTTTTGCTGTTTTATTTATTGACTGTGGGGAGATGCAAGGAATCCTGGGGTAGGAGCCAGGATAGTTAGGACAGGAGCAAGTATCCAGGGAATTGAATAATTTGGTATTGATCAACAAATAAATACTTAATATTTCAACAATCAGTTCATCTGTCCTGGTATGTTTCATTTGAACCAGGTCTGAATAGCCTTATTAGTCAAACTTGCTAGGGGTATGCTCAGGAAGCTATATTTTTAACAAGCTTCACATTTTTTTCAGTTCCGGGACTAACTATTCTTCTCTTGAGCAATGGGATTTTGTTTTAATTTGGCTGAGCACAACGGCTCACGCCTGTAATCCCAGCAATCTAGGAGGCTGAGGTAGGAGGATTACTTAAACCCAGGAGTAAGGGAACAGCCTGGGCAACACAGTGAGACCTTATCTTTACAAAAAAAAAAAAAATTAATAAATTAGCAGGGTGAGGTATTACATAACTGTAGCCCCAACTACTCAGGAGGCTGAGGCAGGAGGATTGTCTGAGCCCAGAGGTCGAGGCTGTGGTGGGCCATGATTGTGCCACTGCACTCCTGCCTGGGAGTGAGGAAGAAAAAAAAGACAATAGACACAAAAAATCACACAGATATCATAATGCAGATAAACCTCTTTTCATTAGCAGCTAGAAACCTCAGAGTAAAAAAGTATGACTTATCTGTAGCAAGTGATCCACCTAGTCATAGTTTAGTGGGAATATGAGCCTAGTTCTATGAGAGGTTGTGAGCAGAATACATGCTACCTCTGAACTAAAGTGTTTAATTGCTGGTTTGAGACCCTCCAGAACTCTTTTTCCCTCTGTGAAAGTAACACTTGAGAAAGTGGTTGCTCTGTCACCCTGAGTCCTGAGTCTTGGCTGTGAGAAGAACTCCCAGCCACCCCTCAGTGGATGTGAGGAATAAGTGAGAAATAAACTTTTGTTGTGTTAAATCACGGATCCCTCAAGGGTTCTTTGTTATTGCAGCAAACTTAACCTAACCTAGCTGATACACTGTTAATCAATATCAAATTTAGGGTTTGGAATCAGTGTTGCCTTCCTTCAGAACCCTTAACCACTACCTAATATACCATTGTAAACATTAATACCATACAGTGCAAAGATACAGTCAAATGGAAGAATTTGGATAAAATTGACATAGTCAAATGGAAGAATATGAATAAAAGCGCTTTGTAATCTATGACTAATCTATAAATATTTTAGAAAAGCAAGTAATATTGTAAAACTTAATATTAATCTTGTTTTTCAACAAGGCTGTAAGGTCTTTAGAAGAAGAGATTGTGTCCTTGAGTGCTTCGATTCTTAGCTAATCCTAGAGTATGCCTACCATGTTATAGAGCTTCTTACAAGTTCTATAACAAGGAATTCTTGTTGAATTGCATTTAATGGATGATACAGAGGATCAAGAAAATAGCCTTGTGACATATCTAGGTTTTTTTTTTTTATTGGTCCAAATAATAATAGGATTTTTCCTGTTAAAACTTTAGAAGCAAAATTGCTTCCCTTTATAGGGGACAAAAACCAGGAGGTTTCTATCAGTCAAGGTTTAGTTCCTGAGGACAACGTGAGAGGAAGGATGGAGGTCAGCGTGGACTGTCCCTGACCTCAGGGATATGAGATAAAAGTAAATCATGAATATGATCACCACTGAAGCTGCGGAAGAGCCTATTAATGTCATGTAATGAATTTCAAAAAGATACAATTGCACATAGGGTATTTAAACCTTGGAGGTTTAAACTAAATCATACTTGTCACATGTGCACAGTGTCACTAATGAACGTATGTAAATATTTAATCTTCTCTATTTGTGTTACTCAGTCCACCCTACTCACCAGCATCTTCTCCCAGCCTTCTCTAACACCATAATCCAGCCTCATGGAACAACTTTGGTTTCTGGAACTCACCATGCTCTTTATGCCTCTGGCTGTAACATACATTTTCCTCTCTCTGGACTCCCATCTTGCATATTTCTTTTGCAACTCGCTAAACACACATCCTTCAATGCTCATCTCAAATGCATTCTCCTCTTTCGAAAACTGCCTGAATTATCTAAAACTTCCCTACCCTACTAGAACTTTTAATTTTCTCCTCTATGCTCCCATTACACCTTGCTAACATTCCATAATCCTGCATACCCCAGCTATTTATTTAGCACTTAGGAAATCTCACTATATTCCTGTCAGGGACTAGGTGCTAAGTATACAAAAGTGAATAAAAAAATCTAGTTATTTGTAAGTTCATTGACAGCAAGTATCTTAACCATCTTTTTTAACTTTTCAGGATGATGCATCTGTAGTCTTAAATAAAGACACAAGGTTTTCTCTTTAAATCTATGTCCACACCCTGCTTCTTCCTATATCTATCGAAGCTGTTCAGTTGGAAGTAACAGAAATATGATTCACACTAGCTTAGCCACAAATGGGAAAATATTGGCTCATGGATTCCAGGAAAGATTGACCATTAAAGCTACGGGAAGGTCAAGGAAAGAGCCTGATTTTAGGAACAATAACTGTTAGGTCACACTCCCAGCAAGGGCCTCCAGAACATTAGGTCAGGACTGCTGGGGTATGGGTGTCTGGTGTGAGATCTGATGCCGCATGAAAGATGTAAAGAATTGCACAGAAGTTAGATTAGAAAATGTAGTTTATAAAAAGACTAAATTAGAAAGAAAGAGAGAGAGAGAGAGAGAAGATTCATCTCCCCAAGGCAGAGGAAGAGGCCAAAGCTTATGACAATATGGCCTGGCCATAGCTCAAAGAGCACATGGTCACACCATAGCTTAGCAAGGCAATGGCAGCAGCTGCTCGTGGTTGAGTCCTTTTAACCCTTCCCTTTGATGGGGGAAGGTCATTAAGGTGATTGGGTGGTGGTCTGCTCCATGTCATCATGCAGGAGTAAGAAAGTATAGGTACTGATGTCAGGTGATGGGCAGTAGGCAGATGGGTGGGTTAGTCACATGATTGCTGCCATGGTGGTGAGATAGATGGGAGGAGATAAGGGGAGGGGTTTTTCCTGCAAGAGACCTATCAGACATTTCCAATCCATAAGCTCCCTAGCAAAAAGGTGGTCTTATCATTTCTATGAATTCGGCCAGCTAAGCGGTGATCTTTGACCTGCCTTAGAGGAGGAAGCTGAAAGTTTCTTAGAGATTATTATGCTAAACCATGAATTCAAAGATTGGGCTGTCCTTATCTTTCTTTCTCTTTTTTAAAATTTGTTTTAAATATGTGGGGGTACAAGCAGGGTTAGGTATACAAATGTTCCTTATGCAGGTGCCCTTGTTGATGAGGTGTGCCCCCTCCCCTGGTTGTTTCCCACTACTGTCAATCCTATTCCTGTCCTCCCCTGGCAGTTTCTCACTACTGCTAATCCCTTTCTTACAGTATTATGATAGTTTTTCAAGGTCCGGTTATGAGTGAGAACATGTGATACTTAATTCTTTTTATCTGTGATAGATCACTCAGTATTATAGCCTTTAAGTCCAACCAAGTTGCCACGAAGTTCAAAATTTTGTCCTTCTTTATGGATGCATAATATTCCATGGTGTATATGTGCCACATTTTTTAAATCCAGTCCTCTTTGGATGGGCAGCATGGTTGGTTCCATGTTTTTGCTATTGTAAATAATGCTGCAATAAACATGCATGTACAGGTATCTTTTTCATAGAGTAATTTGAGTTCCTCCAAGTATATGCCCAGTAGGGGGATTGAGAGGTCACATGGGGGGTAAATTTTTAGATCTTTTAGGAATCACCACACTGTTTTCCACAGAGGCAGTACTAGTTTACACTCCCACTAACATTGTAGAAGTGTTCCCTTTCTCCACATCCTCTCTAGCATCTGTTGTTTTTTGAGTTATTGATGATAGCCATTCTGACTAGAGTTAGATGGTATCTCAGTGTGGTTTTAATTTGCATTTATTTGATGACTAGTGAGGCTGGGCATTTTTTTCATGTATCTGTTGGCTCCTCCTATGTCTTCTTTTGAGAAGTGTCTATTCATATCTTTTGCCCACTTTGTAAAGGGGCTGTTTGTTTTTTTCTTTTTGGCACATTTGAGTTTCTTGCAGATCCTAGAGGTTAGACCTTTGTCAGAAATACAGTTGGCAAATATTTTTTCCCAGTCTGTGAGCTATCTTCCCACTCTTTCAATGGTTTCTTTGGCTTTGCAGAAGCTTGTCAGTTTGATAAGGTCCCACTTGTCTATCTTATCTCTTATGGCATGAGCACTTGG
>NW_007258429.1:0-52031 GCF_000164805.1 Carlito syrichta
GTCACTCATCTCTTGAAGGTTTTGTTCTGTCTTTTTTAGCTTATTTTCTGTGTTTTTAAGAGTTTGGGTTATTTCTATATTTTGGTCCTCAAGCTCTGAGATTCTTTCTTCTGGTTGGGTAATTCTGCTTTCCATGCTTATCAATTTGTTATTTATTTCATTCACAGTATTCTTTATTACTGTTATCTCAGATATCAGCTCCTTCCTAGTTTCTTCTTGTGTCTCCTCAATTCTTTTTAGTCTCTCCATTATTGTTTTGATATCTACATTTGCATTTTGAGACCCTTCATTCTGGGGACTTTTCATTGTTTGTATTCCAAAGTCAATTTTCTCAGTGTCTGCTCTCCCAGGCGTCTGGGAGAGACCCATACTCTTCTTTTGGTTTTTCTTCATTTCTGTAGATTTTTCTCCCTTTACCCCTTTCCCTCCCCCTCTTCAATTCTGTTTTTGAGGGAAGGTGGGGTTGCTTTTATTTCTTTTCTGCAATGACCTGTTCTTCCTTATGAGGGTCTTCTGGTTTTGTTCACTTTTCCCTCTGCTTTACAGTCTGTCTATTCAGCAGTTTGCAGTCTTGGTCCGTTCAGAGAATCTCACCAGTTCACCTATGCCGTCGCCATCTTGCCCCGTCTCCTTCTTATGGTTTCTTCAAGCTTCTTTGCTTACCTTTATCTAACAGTGATCTTCTGAAAGCAACTTTGTACTAGTTTTAGATTATTTTATAGGCAAAGGCCTCATTGAAGGCTTATGAATGCAATATAGAATATTTCTTCTGCTGATTTCGCTACCTTTACACATAGGTGTTCTCTTCTTTAACAATGTTGAGTCTAAATGTTACTGTATATTATATACATATGCAAAATATAATCAAAACTCTCATGTTTCCAAATAGAAAATAAATGCTTCCTGTGCAATACATTGTCAATTGCCAAATCAATGCCATTATAGCCATATAAGACAGTGGTTTAGAGTTGATTCTGGCAACCAACTTTCCCCATCATATTTCTCAAGAATACTTAGCCAGTTCATCAATTTATCAGTTAAAATCCAACACAGTTGATTTATAATATGACGTTGTGTCGTTAACTATTGAACTATGTATGCTTTGACAACCATATCAAAGTACTGTGATAGATAAATAGTTGCAATTGCCAGCTTGCAAAAGAATAGCAATTAATTTCATGTTATAATTTTATATTAATAAAAATACAAAATTTATACATAACTCAAATTTGCATTTTGCTCTTTTATACCTAGCACATAGTTTTGCTAACACTGGCAAGACTTATACCTAATAAGTCATTCTAAATTATAGTTGAACCTGAAATCCCTAAGTAGACACAGGTTGAATTTCTCTTAAAATATATTTAACTAGTAATTATTCATTAAATATTCAGTGGTATCTTTTTTCATATTCATTTGTTTCTTTAGGGTTTATATATTAAAGCAATAAGAGAATAGACTAGAGTCACAAACAAGGAATTGGAAGTCTCATCTTGTTGCTGAAGCTGATGTGTTAGGTGACTGGGACCACACCATTGACCTTATCTTGGATTCATTTTCTTAGTCTATAGTTTATGAATTTGAGATGTAGTCTTCGCCTGCCTTTATCAATGAGTTGTTAAGAAGATTTTTTAAAAAAACATATGAAAGTGGTTAGAAAGAATTAATAAAAGTGTAAAATAATCCTATGACAAGGAATAATCTAATTATTAACATTTCTTTTTTAAAATTTTATTATAGAGATGTAGCGTACTAGTCAGTATTAGCTACAGAAGTGGGCTGCATACAGGTGAAGTTTGGGCTTCCAACTGGTCCTCACTTCCCCAGGTTGAGGACCAGGTACCTTTTGTGTTGTGACGTGCTCCCCTCTCTCTTCCTCCTTCCTTTAACAGTGTCCAGCAACTGCTGAGCCCTCCCTTGTGCTGTGATTAATGTTCAGGTCCCACTTAGAGAACAAGTGGTATTCAGTTCCTTTTTCTGTGATAGATCCCTAAGTATGATGATCTCCAACTCCATCCAATTTGCTGCAAAGTCCATGATTTTGTTGTTTATAGCTGCACAATGCTCCACCACGTATATGCACATTTTCTTTATCTAGTTCTTTTTCAGTGAGCAATAGGGTTGGTTCCATGTTTTGTTATTGTGAATAGTGCAGCTTTAAACATGTATGTGTGGGTCTTTTTTGTAGAATGATTTATGTTCCTCTGGGTATATTGCCAGGAGAGAAATCATATGGAAAGTCAACTGTTAGTTATTTTAGGAGTTGCCACACTGCTTTCCATAGAAGTTGAACTAGCTTGCACTCCCACCAACAATGTAGGCAACCAATTCTTAACCAAATCCCCAAAAGAGAATGCTATAAAAGATAAGATAGACAAGTGCAACCTCATCAAACTGAAAATCTTTTGCACAGAAAAAATGAAAGAAAACATCAAGAGAAGGGGGAGACAACTCATAGAGTGGGAAAAAATATTTGTGAATTTTGTATCTGACACAGGCCATACATCCAGGATCTATTATAGAACTCGAACAAACTGAAAGGAAAAAAAAAACCCTATTAAAAAGTGGGCAAAGGACATGAATAGACACTTTTTAGAACAAGATATACAAGCAGCCAACAGATACATGAAGAAATGCTCAGCCTCACTAGCCATCAGAGAACTACAATTCAAAACTCCAATAAGATACCATCTAACACCAGTAAGGATGGCCATCATTAATAAATCAAAAAACAACAGATGCTGGGATGGGTGTGGAGAAAAAAGATGACTGTTTTCTCATAATATATTGCATTTGCTTGAGGAATCCAGTATAGTTCCTTAAATACAAGTGTTTCTTAATATACATTTGTTAAAAAGAATTGAACTCACCCTAGGAGATTATGTATTCATATGCAATCATACAGTTAAATTTTTAGGTACCATGGAATGTTGAATTGCTGTATTTAGTTCCTGCTATTTTACTTTTTTTTTCTTTTTTGAAATGCTTGTGGGTATATGTTTCAGTGGTTTATAGTATAATTAGGCCAGCGAAGAATTTGGAGAACTGTCAGTTTTTTTGAGAACATACTTATCTCCTTCTTGAATTATTGCTACATGTGCAGGCACAAGGATATTTTGCATTTTAAAAGAATCCATTTTTCTCCACACCCTTCCCAGCATCTGTGGTTGTTTTATTAATGATGGCCATTCTTACTGGGGTTAGGTGGTATCTCAATGTGGTTTTGATTTGCATTTCTCTGATGATGAGTGAGGCTGAGCACCTTTTCATGTGTCTATTGGCTGTCCGTATATCTTCTTTTGAGAAGTGTCTATTCATGTCTTTTGCCTACTTTTTAATGGGGCTGTTTGTTTCCTTTTGGCACGTTTGAGTTCCTTGTAGATCCTAGATGTTAGGGCTTTGTCAGATATACAGCTGGTAGGAATGCAAACTAGTGCAACCTCTTTGGAAGACTGTGTGGCAATTTTTGGAAGAATTAGAAACTGACCTTCCATTTGACTCAGCAATCCCCCTATTGGGAATATACCTGGAGAAACTCAAGTCATTCTACCAAAAAGGTACCTGCACACACATATTTGTTGCAGCTCTATTCACAATAGCAAAAACATGGTAGCAACCGCACTGCCCATTGAAGCTGGAATGGATTTAAAAAATGTGGTACATACATCCATAAAGAAGGACAAACATATGGACTTTGCAGCAACTTGGATGGATTTAAAGTTTATCATATTCAGTGATCTATCACAGAAACAGAGAACTGAGTATCATATATCCTCACTCATAAGTGGAAATTGAACAATTATCATAATACTATAAAAAAGGGATTGGCAGTAGTGGGAAACTGCCATGGGGTTCGGGGATTGGGAGTTGAGGAAAACTGCCAGGGGAGGGAGGGCACACCTCATTAATAAAGGTACCTGCATAGTAAACATTTGTATACCTAAACATGAATTGTACCCCACATCTTTAAAATAAAGAAAAAAAAAAGAATCCAGACCACAGTAGGAAAACCTGCTCTCAAATTAAGCAGTGGAACGTGGCACCTATTTTTCACAACTGAGAAAAATGTGAATGATTTACTTGTGGTGCTAATAAGAAGCTTAGCCTCCGTGAGTTGAGCATCCTAGGTGGTAACATATATCAATCAAGAAAATAAAGTCAAAGAACACCTTCTTGAGCCTTACATAATTTCAGTGGCCAGGTAATCAACTGAAAAGGGAGACATGTAAGAATCTCAGACCTATATTATTACATTCATATTGCTGCTATTCACCTTATTGAGAGTTACCATTAGTTATCTACAATTATTTTATTTTTTCAGAAAACAACAAAAGCAACAACAGAAAAAAATTTAAGCGTTTGAAGGCTTAAATTACTGGGTAGTGATTCGTCAAGAGGCAACCATTCTATTATCTTAGCCTACAAAGAAGTGCCACTATATTTTGTTAGCTTTGACAGCATGAGGATGCTTGCTGAAATATCAGGTTCCAAGTGAGCCCTAGTACTATTACACTATACTGCTCACAAACAACTGCTTTTTCCTTTTGATGCTGGCACTTGGCACAGACACAAAATAACAGATGGCACAAAGATATCAATTGTTTTCTATTCAAGAACAGTGTTACACACAGAACTCAATTATACACTAATGGACAGAGAAACCCTTTGTACAATAAGTTTTATCAGCCACCTCTACATCTGTGCCTTTATTATTTGTACCAACAAAGCCTCTTCAGGGATTCTTCTGAGATAAAGCTACTCCCTTTAATTACAAAGCACTGGGGTGCTCTGCTCAACACTAATGACCACATAAAATGGAAAAGCAATATTGAAGGCTGACAACCTAAGCATCTGCCAACACTGATCCCAGAATATCCCAACCATTTTCCCTGAAAATATTAATGCTAGATCTTCTCTCTGATTATCATCTACAGGCTGATTAAATTCATAATTAACTATGCTGGATTCCAGATAGTCTTAAACAGGCTATTGGGGATAGTTCCAAAAGATAAACTTCTGAAGGAAATTAAAAGTTCAACAGAAATCATCTACCCAAAAGACGCAACTAGGTGTCAACATGCTGTCTTAGTTGTCCTATAAACACCTTAGCAAATTTTTGGTCTGAAATCTCAGTGGCAAACTACATTTGATTGTCTAGAACTGATTTGATTATTGAAGTCAGTAGAACTGAGTAACTTATTCTTAGAATAACCTGTCAAGTGTGTCTGATTTTTCATCAGAAATTACTTATAAATCTTGGCTAAAAATGCTTACTGATCTTCAGGACCATTTTGGTAGGACTTTATGACTCATAATGGCAACTTTTAACATTTATTCAAGGTGGCCCTACTTCAATCTCAAGCCATGACAGTGACACTCAGAAGTCTGTTCCACTTTTGCAGGAATGCATGCAAGTATGTATCGGTATACTTATGTTCAGTAGTGGTTCATGACAGTGAACACAAAGATACTTAGCATAGACTCTGCATTTATCTCAATTTATTTTAAGAAATGTATTGATAGGAAGCTTATTTTCAAGTGACAGTTCTCTCAAGTAAATGACTGGAGTACTAATATGCCCAAGGTGAATCTTTGGGATAAGATTGATTGAGCAAACATGGCTGAGATTTTTTAGCACTTGTTTGTTAGTCCATGTGATACATGTGTTCTCTTGATTACTCCTGGGGCAGTGCACCAAACTATGTTTGTAATCTTCCCTGTCAACACATAACTCTGAATTCGACATAAAAAATATCTAAGGTAAAAAAGTCATTATTCACTATTTATTCAGGATATCCATGAGAGCTACTCTTTATAGAGGCCATGGAACAGTTTAATAGATATGCTTTCCTTTATGCAGGTGGATATAAGGTCTATGTTCTGAGTGTTCCAGCATACAGATCCAGCAACATGGTAGCTATCATGTTAGTCAGTGGAAAAGGAATTTACCTTAATGATCTTAAAACAGAAAATCTTTGTAAGGAGCAACACTAGTGTATCTGATGGCTTCTGTTTCATTATGCTCATAAATATGCGTAGGACTTACAAAAAGCTTGGCACAATACGTCCCTGTTACTTAAGATAAATAAATGAAAGTGAAAATGATTAAGTTGCTACTATGTGCTAGGCAACTTAACCTGGACTGAGTGAAGTCTAAATACAGTAACATAACATTGTTAGTGCCTCAAAAAATGACATCCTCCTTCATGATAAATAATTCATTCTATGTAGTAAGGTGCAGGTATGCATCTCAAAAAGTGGTGGAATTGAATACCCTGGAGAGAGAGAGAGAGGGCGAGAGAGAGAGAGAGAGAGAGAGAGAGAGAGAGAGAGAGAGAGTTGTGATTTAATTTAGAAGTATGCTACAATTATTTAGAATACAGAGTATATTATATAATGATGAAAGGAAAGAGAACTAATAGTACTGAAATTAATATTAAAATAATATTATGCCATATATTTAGAAAACAGTAACAGAGTGGAGAGCACGGCTTCATAAGATAGTACTAGCTAGCAGTGCCATAACAGGAATGTAGAAGAAAAATAGTCTTTTTCTTCCTCTTTCTGGCTTATAATCTCAACCTCAGATTCATATGAGGAGATTCGATTATTCCATAAATTATGAGGAAAGGAATAGGAAACTAGGGCCAAATAAAAAAGAGTAGAGTTACTGAAAATTTACATTTACCTTACAAAATGGATATAAAAAATAGCTCATGGAAAAAAATCAAGTAAGCATAGCAGAATTTTGATTCCACAATGGAGACAGCTGTTGCCACAAAGTCTAACTTTAACATAAGTAACTTAATAAAAATTTAGACTCCAGAGAAGCAAAGGTTAGATTCTGACATGTTGGCTGATAGAAAGCTGCTGATGTGGAGTGCAGTGACAGTTATTTCAGCTTTCAAAAGCTCCAGCATAGCAGTTTGACACGAGGGTGGGCATATAATGGTCAGGAACAAGCTAAAGAGGGGCAGGAGGACTCACAGAAAACCAAATACTAATGAAGAGAAGAAACAGGCACAATCTTCAGAGGCACCAGTAAAGATGCCTTGTGTGAGCTAGAAGGAGCGATGAATGGAGCAGAGCTTTAAGAAATCTTAGGAAGATGTAATTTATCTATCTCTTCTCCGGCAGGATTGAAATTCATGTTCTATAATGATTCTGCCAGTGAGAATGACACCTATTTCAGAATAGATTATCTTAGAAGAGTAATTTCAGTTGTTTATTCACAATGACACTTGGAAAATAGTACCCCACAACACAATTCTATGTTCTCAGATTAGGGACAAGGATTGTAACAGGTTACATGCTATGTGCAGTTTCTGGACTGCTAGAATAAACTTCATCCCTCACTTTAAAGAAAGCATGTCTAAGGCATAAACTTGAATTTGTATTCATTTCTTTTAATTTATACTTAAAAAACCCACATCACAAATATTGGTACCTTATATTAATAAAAAATTATTCTTCACATGCACCTGTAATTTTCTGCCCACTTTTGCTTTTCTTTGTATCTGTTCATACAATGCCATTCCAAACTTCTACATAGTTTGCCCTAATTCCACTAGCAGCTTTTGGTGGATTATTACTTCCCAGGTGGGCTAGGAATACTTGCAGGAACAAGGAGGGAAAATGGAACTTCCCAAAAATATACCAGAACAGAATAGTTGCAGAGAAATAAAAGCATATACATGAAGACAATAAAAAAGACAAGCCTAGGGAATATGATGTCTTATCAAAGAATGAATTCTAGGCACTTTTAAATACAAGGTGGATAGCTCATATGTTTAAAACTTGAAAGGTGACAATCTGTGACTAATCCATCTTTTTCTGCCTGGTTAGAATTACATAATGTTAGTACTATCACAGGAGAGACTAAATATAACATCAGCTTGAATCTTCTGTTGGCAATAGCTACTCAAAAAAATCCAGTTAACTACTGGATAACCATGCCAATGGGAGAGAAAAAGACACAGATAACAAAAAATAATAGATCTCCTCCCCAAATAGATTTTATTTAGATACTATTTCAGCAGGTAGAACTATATTCATGCACCTATATATGTTTTATATTATTAATTACTTAAGTAGGACCACACCAGATGGTAGAGACCAGCAAGTAGATCATGAATATTTAATAAAACCATATAGTTCTCAAAATTTGAAGAAACGGTAGAAGTCTTCAGTTCAACAGCTCATTTAGTTGAACTGAAATTCCTGCTACTAGTTTCTCTGCATTCAGTTTATCCACATTATGAAATTAAAATTAATGCTACAATATATCACAGAAACAAAAAACAGAGTACCATATGTTGTCACTCATAAGAAGACCTGACCTTAAACATTTACCATATTTACCAATATGATACGAGAGGGGTTGCCAGTAGCCAGATACTGATGGGGTGGGGGTGGGGACACTACATCAATAAGTGTACCTGACCTCAAGCCAGGCAAAGTAGAGACCAAAGGGAGGTTAAAAATTTGCCTGTACAATGTCTACTTGTATACCTAATCCTGAATTGTACCCTACATCTTTAAAATAATTTTTTTAAAAAGTAAGGCTCCAAGTTATTTAAATATTTTATATTAATGAATTTATACATAATATATAGTGATCTTACCACTTGCAGCTCCAAAGATATATATAATATTATACATATATAAAACATAACAATATATTGTCTTCCATAGACTAGGCTATCATAAAAGACCAGTTCTTTATGAACTATAGTGTTCCCACGAGCTCCAAGATTCAAATCCAGACTTTATGACTTGCTAGACAGGTGACCTTGAAATGTGTGAGCTTAATTTCCCCTAGGCTTCAATTTCCACGTGTGTAACATGAAGTGGATAACAGTGTTTAACTCATAGGTTTGGAAAATTAAATGAGAGCACATATATGTAGTTCTTAATGAAGTCCCTTACTCCCTCTCAGCTATTGTAAAGGTGTTGTGGAACATTAGTCATAAGAGACTAGTTTACTGAGAGAGTAGAGCATGCTCAGGTTTGTTTACTATAGTAATTCATGTACTTATTTCATGTCTGTTGTATAAATTACTAGATATAGAGTTTCATGGTTGCTATGGGTTCTATTTTCCTCTTGAAAATCCATGATATTCTGTTTGTAAATATTTTATTGTGTTTATATATACATGTGTTTATTAGCTGTTTATTTTCGCTTAAAATATAGTCATATATTATATAAGAAAACATGGTTTTTTCTAGGCAGTGTGATGACTTCAATCTTCATAAAAATCTTTCTTAATTGTCATAATGCATTTTTAAAACTTGAGCTTCAGGGGCTACACATGCATATTCGTTGCATGGACATATTGTGTGGTAGAGATTGGGTCTCAGGTGGCCCATTCCCCAGAAAGTGAACACTGTGCCACACAGGTGATTTCTGAGCCCTCATCTCCTCCCCTTTCTCCCCTTATTGGTGTCCTCAGTATCTGTTATTCCCATCTTTGTGACTGTTTAGCTCCCACGGATGAATGAGAACATGCGGTGCTGGTTTTCTGTTTCTGAGTCAGTTTACTCAGGATGATGATCTCCAGCTCCATCCATGCTGCTGCAAAGAGCATAATTTCATTTATTTTATGGCTGTGTGGTATTCCATGATGTATATATACCACATTTTTATTATCCACTGATTGGTTGATGAGCATTTAGGTTGACTCCAGAAGATGTACAAATGGCCAACAAATATATGAATAAATGCTCAACATCACTCATAATCAAGGAAATGCAAATTAAAACACAATGATATACCACCTTACACCAGCTGGAAAAGCCATTGTTTTAAAATAATAATTTTTAAAAAGATGCTGAGAAAAAGGAACACTTAAACACTGTTGGTGGGAGTGTTAATTAGAACAACCTCTATGGAAAGCGATATAGAGATTACTCAAAGAATTAAAATAGATCTACTATTTAATCCAGGAATCCCACTACTAGGTATCTTCCCAGAGAACAGAAGTTGTTATATAATAAAGACACCTGCACCTGCATGTTTCTTGCAGCACAATTCACAACTCCATGATATTCTTTAACAAATAAAAGGTTCCAAGAAGTATTATAAACAGATACCCACAATAAGTGAAGAAACATGTTAACATCTGTTAAGCATTTGCCAGAAATGCGAACCACTCCTTTTATTTTTGAGGTTCTGCAAATGTCTAGTGTCGCATGCAACACATTAGAAAAAAAAGTATTTTTGAAATGTTATGTCATTAAAAAAATCAAAATCAAATAACTTATAGTAAGGTATATAGATTTAGGTAGATAATATACAAATTTTATTGGGAAAATATGTCAAACTTTGTTGTTTATAGCAATCTGTTTAATAATAAGTACAGAAAGGTATAAACATCAAACTTCTAGTTATTCACTTTTCATTATATAGGGAATCAAATACACACATACACAAACACACACTCACTTGTAAACATACACGCATGCGCGCGCGTACACACACACACACACACACACACACACACACACACACACACACACACGAGACAAAGCCAGAAAATACAGAATCAAGAGACTGTTGGTTGCTTTCATAAAGGATTATGGGATTATGACTGCAAGTATCAGAACACACACTCTGAATTAGACTTTATCCTCAGTGATTTTTTTCCCCTGACTTCCATCTGGTCCTTCAATATGAAATAAGTAGTGTTAATATATTTAACTTGTCTTATTGGGGTCATATAGTCAGACTTTTTATTATTATGGATGTATTTCCTGTTCTGTCCTTTCATATTTCTATTTAAAGTTCTGTGGAAATGTCACATACTTCAACAGGAACTTCCATAATAATAGGAAAGACATCCTCTGCTTTAGAAAGGTCATCTTCTGAGGATTATTTAAATCCTTCATGAAATGTAAAGAAGATCTTATAGTTTTCAGAAAGGAAAGAAGTAGTATGCTCATCTTGGATCTTAGAAAACAGCTTTTATTGTTAAATTCTGATTTGTCCAATTATAATGGTCAAAGAAAGCACTCGCCAAATAACAACACCAGCCTGTCAGTCAATAATTTACCTTAATAATTCCTAATACCACTTGTCTTTTTTTCATTTATGTCCTAAAAGCAAAAAAGCGAAGTATAGTCACCTATGGTTTAGATATTCAAATTCTTTGGAAATTTTATACCCACTAAATGGTATTTATAAAAACAACATATTCTATGGAAAAAGTTAATGTCTGTGAAGAAATTTCCAAACATATAGCTTACATCAGTAGTAAATTTTTTTCTTCTCAGATTTGAATATTTTTGAGGGAAAATTGGAAATTCCAAAATCCACTCAAACTAAAACGTGGTTATTTTGCCTCATGTTTGCAAAAGGAACAAAATAGTTAATTCAACAGTGTTCTATAATAAACTCTTAAAATTAAAAGTAAACTTTCAAATATCTTTGTTCATTCAATACACTGGCTAGATCACTTGGCTAGAAGTTGGCTGGATCACTAACTGTAATCACATAAAATTCAGTACAAGACTGTCTTGGATTCCATCCAAAGGTTGAAATACAAAGACAGCCTTGTTTGTAGGTTGGCATTTTGTCATGGACTCAGAAAAATGCATAGCTGTATGATCTCAATAAGAGAACAGTTGCTTCTCACTCATGATGTCATGATTTGGAGAGAAAGTCCTAAATATAATCTGTGTCAAAAGATCAAAAATAGCAGATGCTATCAACAGTTGAGGTATACACCATGACAATAAAACAGCTTTCAGTGACAATCCTTAAGAAATTATTGCAAATCCATGCATGATGTGAGTGTTAGCAAAAGAAGTGAAAAGAGAACAAGAATTCACAGCAAATCTAACTTGGAATTTCAAATTTTAAGGTGACTGAATTTGTGAAAATGTTCACAGTAAAATTAAATCTGTATTCTTATTCCCAAAAAAAAAAAAAAATGTACATAGAAATCTACCGATATTACCAGAAATTCACGGTTATTTCCTACTTAAGTGATTAGCTAAGGATTGCAAACAAAAATTTAAAAATCTCACAGTTTTCTTTTTCCCATGAGGAGAAAATTATTGGGAGCTACAAGTTTGTCACAATGAAATGCTACAGAACAATTTACAAATAAATTATATACTGAAATATCTGGTGGCAATCATGTATACTTTGATGTATTACACATTAGAATAGTGCAGTGTAATGTCTTTTATTTGTAGAATAATTTTCACTGTAGAAGACAACATTTTGTCATGCAATTCTATCACTTATTGGTTCAGTTTTCCTAGAAGTTGGATACAGACGAGTTCTCTGGCAGTCATACACTTAGTTGTACTTTGTTAAAAGCTCCTGCATAATGAGCATAGTTACGTAAATTGTTTCACTTTGATATATAGAGAAATTAAATTTTGAGTTCAGCTCTACAAAATGAAATGTGAGACAAAAATAACTTCCATGTCAGTCTTGATCATTCCAGAGCCGGGAAAGCAGGTGATTAATGGCGCAGCAATATGCCTTGACTAAACCTAATCACTTACATATCATTGAACGTTGACAAGGGAAAATGAGGAATGTGAAAACATTTTCCAAGAAAAGTCTTGAAATTATATATTTCTTTCCATAATAACTACTATAACTTATTCAGTCTTGAGCTTTACTTGCCTCTTTAGTTATTTGTTGTAAATACCTATTTTAAAAAGAAATTCTTCTAATATACTAGGAAAGTCAGCCTGATGAAAAAGGGATGTGAACAGGTTAGTAGAAATAAATAACGAAGCTTGATCATTCTAGTAATATTATGATATATACATGATTTCAATAAAATAACATTGTTTATTAAGGCACATTTTATCCTAGTTTTCCATAAATGAATAGAGATTATTTAAAAACTCCTGGAAACTACTTATTTCTTCTATCAGCATTTTACTTCAAGGAGATTCTTTTACTACCTAGTTTGTCGTATTATGTTTGGTTCTAAATACTTCACACTGGATAGTTAATTCTAAATCTTGAATATTTAAATCACTGATGATAAATAATACTTATACATTTTGCACAATGTATAATAAGTATTATTTATAACTTTCTATAGATAATGTTATTATCTATAGTAAAATATTGATGATTTTACAAAATAATAATTCATCCAAACTTTTCTTCTTTCTGCTTTAAAATGCTAGGTAGCAAAAAATCTGTTCTTGCCCAAAAAGAAGTGCTATCTTTGCACTCAGTTTCTGGGGGGTAATATATGTTATACCTGTTATAAGTGTCTTTGTTTGGGCTGGGAGCTGGCCACACCCAACAATCTTAGATTGGAGTATAGACATGGTGGAAAGACGGCACATGTGATTGTTGGTGAATGCTGGTCACAACACCAAGATCAACCATACAATTTTGGATGAGGCTTTGTATCACAACTTATCAGTGGACCTGGAAAATGAGTTCAACCATGCGGGCAATCAATCAATCCATCATGTTTAGGTAATGCAGCCTCAATAAAATCTCTTAACATGGAGCTTAAATTTCCCTGGTTGATAATACTCTGTACATATTGTCACAAATTAATGCTGGGAAGGTCATGTGTCCTGCTTGCAATAGAACAACAGAAGCTTCACGTTTGGAACCCTAACAAACTCTATGTGCCCTGTGCGTCTCTTCCTTTGGTTGATTTTAATCTGTATCTTTTCCCTGTAATCATCTGCAACTTTAAATACAGTAGCTTTCAATAAGTTATATGGGTCTTTCTAATATATTATTGAAACTGAGTCACCCTTTGCAATTGGTGTCAGAGGTAGTCTGCAAAGGACTGTGCTCTCAAACTTTGCAGTTGGACTAATTTCTGGGCAGAAATGCTTGTGTAACACAATAAGTAAAAGGCACACAGCCATTGCCTTGCTAAGCTATGGCCAGGCCATGTTCCCTGGCTTTAGCCCCCTCCACTACCTTGGGGAGGTGAATCTCCTTTCTCTCTCTCAAATTTACTTTCTAAATAAACTATATTTTATAATCTAAAAAATAAAAATAAAATAAAAGGCACACAAACACACACACACACTCAAAACACTCAAACATAAACACAGAAACTCACTCCACACATACAAATGAACATTGACAGACCAAACTATAGATTAACAATTACATTTCAATAACTTAGTTCAGTGTCACATTGCTTCCTCTCATGCCTCTTGCACTATAAATGGATTTTAATAGTCAATTCAAGTGTTGATGCAAAGCAGCCTTAAATATAAGAGCAAAACACCCTTAAGTATAAAGCTTCTAGAACTTAGACTAATTAAGGTATTAACATTTGTCTTGAGGGAACGGAAAATAACCACATAGGATTAAAAAAATGAAATTAAACATAACTCATTATATTTTTCATTTTTTTAAACATGCTTTCAGACCTTGCTTTATTATAGTATTATTCTTGCGGTTACATCCACATTAATTAATACTAATATTAAAATTTAAAAATTCAAATGCTTAATTCCAATTTTTACTTGTGTAGTACATTGCAAAGTCGTATTTCTGAAATTTGATGGGAGTAGAATGATATTTTTCTGATCAAACAGAGATGGCAAACCATTATATGGTGATGAATATCATTTTATGAAAAACATTTTAGGCATCAATAAAACAAATTAATTAATTAAGTAAGTAATTTTTTTTTTTTTTTTTTTTTTGAGATAGAGTCTCACTCGGTCGCCCAGACTGGAGTGCAGTGGTCGCTCCTGGCCACCGCAGCCTCGACCTGCTGGGCTCCGGCGATCCTTCCACCTCAGCCTTCTGAGTAGCTGGAATTACAGGCATGCGCTACCACGCCTGGCTGATTTTTTTTATTTATTGTAGAGATGAGGTCTCGCTGCCCAGGCGGGTCTCGAACCTGCGGGCTCAGGCAATCCACTCACCTCAGCCTCCCAAAGGCTTGGGATTACAGGCTGAGCCACCGAGACCAGCTACAAATTAATTTAAAACAAAAATCATTTCTATTTGCTTCGCTTTCATTTTGTACTACTATATTATCTACTACTAATGGTTATCCAATCGATGTCCATTAGAACCAACTAGGGTTTTTTTTAGATTACCAGATCTTAACTCAGGATATTTCAAACTGGTGGACTGGGCAGGATCCTGTTTCTTCATTTTAGTAAGTCCTCTGGATAAAAACATTTAAAGACTATTGACCAATCACATTAAAAGCTTCTTATACATGATGGAATACTATGCAGCCATAAAAAAGAACAAAATCATGAATTTCACAGCAACCTGGATGGAACTAGAGTCTATAATACTGAGTAATCTCTCACAGAAACAAAGATCTGAGTATCACATATTTTCATTCATATAGTGGACCTTGAACATCGAGCATAATAATATAAGAAAAGGATTGACAGTGGTGGGAAACTATGGGGGGGTAGGGAGGGGAAGGGAGGTGGGATTAACGGTAGTTAATATCTGTCTGGGGACGGGGAGACACCCCTTATCAACAAGGGTGCCTGAACGATGCATATTTGTATACCTAACCCTAAACTCTACCCCACAATTTTAAAATAAAAAATATTGATTGGAAAAAAAAAAGCTTCTTGAGTACTAGACCTAACACACTGGTTTGCATTAAATAAGCATTATGGAATTTAGGACCAGGTGCCATGGTTTATTCCTATAATTCCAGCACTTTCCCGAAGGCTAGTTGAGGAAGATCAGGAGTTTGAGATGAGCCTGGGCCAGAAAGTGAGATACCATCTCTGCAAAAAATTGATCACTTGAACCCAGTGGTTCAAGGCTCCAGTGAGCTACAATCACATCACTACATCACTGCACTCCATCCTAGGAAACAAAATGAAAACTCCATTGCTAAAAATAAAAATTAAAAAGTTTTGTGGAATTTAAATTAATTGTATTTTAGAAGTGGAAGTTTTCAATGTTCTACCATTTAATTAGCCATTATTGTTTAATTGATTTGTGATATTTACTCAGGTAATATTGGTGTTTAAATTATTTTCATGACAAATGCTTTTGTTTCACAGTATATTTTGCTGAATTCAGTATAAGAAATTAACTCTTACCAAGTATTCTGAATGTTTTAATGTTTCATCTGACAATATTTAGTTTCAGCAAAAACTTCTTCAACATAATTCAAATTCAGTTATTTACACAATTAAAATAAGAGATTAGTGTAAGAAAACTTTTCAAATATTTTAAATTAATACTAAAACTTTATATTTGTTTCTTTAATATAAAACTATCTCTTTATTATGCATATGATAGTATAATAAAAATTTTAAATTAAAATAAGTTAAACAGAAAGCTTCTTAATCCTGTATAGCAAGTAGTACATTTCCTATAAAGGTGGTGTGTTTAATTTAGTTGGAAAAAAATGAAGATATCATTTCGTTTTTCACATTAAAAGGCCTGATCTCTGTTTAATGTTTATTCACTTTTTTTTTTTTTGAGTCAGAGTCTCACTTTGTTGCCCAGGCTGTAGTGCAGTGGCATGCTCATGGCCACTGCAACCTCGATCTGCTGAGCTCAGGCAATTCTTCTGTCTCAGCCTTCCAAATAACCAGAACTACAGGTGCATACTACCACGTGCTACTATTTTTTGGTTTATTGTAGAGACAAGGTCCTACCAAGTTACCCAAGCTAGTCTTGAACCCCTGAGCTCAGGCAATCCTTTTGCTTTGGCCTCCCAAAGTGCTGGGATTACAGGTTTGAGTCACCGCATCTGGCCTAGTGTCTATTCACTTCTAAGCCAGTGGTCAGTGTTTTAATCGCAGGTACCATTGGTCATAGGAGGAGAAAAACAATAAATATATGTTAATAATTTTATAAAATCCTCAAGCACTATCCTGAGAAAGATGAGATAGCAGCATTATTTTTATAGGTTTTAGGAAAAGTTTTAAAAGTTTTATAAGTTTTATAAGTCTAAGTTTTGTCATTACCTGCAACGAGCACCAAATTTCCACTGATAGGAAATTAAATTCTTACATGCTTGAATTATTGTTTTACAACTCTGTGAACCCAACATTATTCATACTCAAATATAGAGGAAACTTGTGAAAAGTAGAGCGCTGGAACAGTAACAGGTTCCTGCAAAACCACCAGACTGGAACATTCTGGGCCTCTTTCAAGAGAAAATCACTACCAAGATGTTGAAGACTGTAGTGGATTTTAAATCTATGGCAGTTCCAGCTAGGGGGGAGCTGGTGGTTACACAGTATCCTGGGGGCTACACAGTATCCTGATGACTCATGCTGAAAACAAATCAAGAACCCAAGTTCAGCATGTTACACCCTGTACCATACCTCAACTGCTTTCTGCCCCCCTGATTGATGAAGTGTTTAAAATTGGCAATGCTGAGATGTACCTGGCCACTGTGGTGAGGTTAATCAGATGTGCAGAGACATCCCCACCAACACTGCTGACAAAACTGATGATTTGACAACTACACCCATGGATGTTGCCCAGTGATGTGACACAGATGATATCAGTGGTTGAAAACAGTGTGGTTCCTCCAGAAATATATGGGAAAGTGGCTAGCTGCCTGAGATCTTTTCAGAAAAAAAAGCCCAGTAGTCTTTAACATCATGCCACTCAAGGATGTGCATGCGTTTAGCAGACATATTCTGGAAGTAGCCAAAGCACACAAAATGCTGAGTAAATCCAGCAGCCAGGGGGAGCACCTATCAGCAATCCAGGCATGGGTGAAGGAAGGAACTTTTGTGGGAATAGCGTCATGCCAGCAAATGTTATCATGATGGCCAAAAACCAAGTGCTGAATTTGATTAAGGATCGGAAGGATTGAACTTTCAAGATCTCAAGAACCAGCTCCAATGCAGACTGTAACCTCAATCAAGCAAGCAGTAAATTTTTATTTTTCACTTTCATTTTTTGGCAAGAAGGGACACATCTATTCCACAGTGAATAATGATAATTTTAAATCCATAGACACAAAATAACTGAATCCATTTGGGTACTGGAGATATTTTCCAGCTGGACCTATTTTCACTCTCTGTTGTCTCCAGCTGTGCATATGTTTGGCCAGTTGACTTCTAGGAAATAGGTCTTATCTATTAAAAGTATCAATTGCTTACTAGTATTCTGTTTTTGTTTGTTTGGCTCTTTGAAGTACAAGGAAGTACAAGGAAGATGGGTAATTGACAAGGATGTAGACTGGAGGGGAATTTCTTGGAAAAAAATAGCTAATAAGCTAGTTGAACAGGACAGGTGGAACTGGAAGAGGAGCACTACGAAAAGAGTTGGAAAGTATTGCTTTCATGATGCTTGGGAATTTCTGTTTGTTTTTTGTTTGTTTGTTTGAGTTGGAGCCTCACTCTCTCACCTAGTCTGGAGTGCAGTGGCACGCTCACGACCACCACAGCCTCAACCTGCTTGGCTCAGACAATCCTTCCACCTCAACCTTTCACTTAGCTGGAACCACAGGCATGCACCACCATGCCTGGCTAATTTTTTGATTTATTGTGTAGACGGGGTCTCACCAAGTTACCCAGGCTGGTCTTGAACCTCTGGGCTCAGGCAGTCCTCTTACCTCAGCCTCCCAAAGTATTGGGATGACAGGTCTGAGCCACCGCGCCCAGCCAGGAATTCCTATTCTGACAATGTTTTTTTGTTGAGTAATAATAAGCAGGACTAGGACTTGTGGTCAGAGAGCTACTAAGAAGCCCACTAACTTCTGCCTGCTTGTGTTTTCCACTTTGGCTATGTGATGCTACTTTGAGAATTGCTTTTTCCTTTGCCTTCTTGTCATGACCTCCATCAAAAACATGTTTATATGAACCTCAGGTTCTGGAGTGGTAGCCCCACAGGGCAGAGAAGAGAAAAATATGTTACTGTATTTTGTACAAAATAAGTGCACCGGTATGTTTATAAAACTGTTCTATTATTGTAAAAATGCAAAATAAAATATGAAATATCTGTTACATATACAAGGATAACTGGTGAAATTCTATTATAATGGAAAGGAAGTAAGGTAAACAAGTTCTACATGCGACAGATACCAGTATCATAAAAAAAATCAACCCTGCTATGAACACTCCACATCTAAAGACCCATGCATATAAATATTTTGCGTATATTGCTTGTTTATCAAGAAAATGGTGGCTTTATTATTTGAAGATTTTTAGTGATCTTTATTGAATAGCACCAGAAAAATGTAAGACCCAAGAGTAAGAAATTTAGACGACGTAATGATGACAGAGAAAGAAACGATAGTTATTTTTAAAAAGCTCTCAAGAAGGAAAGGAAAGTGACATGAATTATCATGAGGCTTAGAAAATAATTTCTCTCTTTATGTGAGTGAGGAATCCAAGCCACTTGTAAGAAAGATGAAGCTAATAAAGTTATTTTGGAAAATAAGGGGTTAGATAAACACAGGGCTCGGTGGCTCAGCCTGTAATCCCAGCACTCGAGGGGAGTGGATTGCCTGAGCCTGAGGGTTCGAGACCCGCCTGGGCAACTTGACGAGACCTCATCCCTACAATAAATCAAAAATTAGCCGGGCATGGTAGCGTGCACCTGTAGTTCCAGCTACTTGGAAGGCTGAGGCAGAAGGATTGCTGGAGCCCAGCAGGTCAACACTGGGGTAGCCGTGAGTGTGCCATGGCACTCCAGCCTGGGTGACAGAGTGAGACTCAAACTCAAAAAAACAGAAACAAAGCAAAACAAAAAAGAAACATGTATTGAAAGCAGTCTAGAAATATATTATGTGGATATGCTTAATAATCCTGAGTAGGTTACATAAGGGTTATATAAACTTTGCTCAATTTAAAAATCCAAGATCAAAGTCTTCTGCATTGTTTTAATTCAGTAAGAGACCCAGAAGGTGGAAACCAATAACACTGAGTCACAAAATGAGAAAAGCTTATGAAAAATCAGATACTGGTACAAAATTCATTTTATTATAGCTATTCTTTGCAAACTAAAAATAACCAAAATAGATTTTCAAACCTCCCAGATGAGTTTAAAGTTTATTATACCAATTGTGAGTAACAAATGAATACTAATTATCTACCACCCATCATGACTAATTAAACATACAGATGATATCATTTATATGGCTTTAATTAGTGGGCTGACTTTTATATTATTTCAAGATAATAAAAATCGGAGAAGGTGTTTCATACCTTTAGTTATAACCTTGTTCTCCCTTGCCCTGTTTGGCCCATATGATATTACGTTGCTTAACTACAAATTGTTCTACCATGAGAGATATCAGGAACCTAACTTTCCCAGTAGAAAACAGTACACTGTTTACTTAATTACCTATCAGTAAAATGCTAAAGTGGAATAGAAATGCAGAATAGAATGTGGTAGATGAAAAATATTATCTCTGGCACAAGCTGATTATTATTCCCTCTTTTATTCCCCAATTGAAGTCAAACATCTTGATTTTTCGATCAAATTTAAAGTACAGCATCTTGAAATATGGTTTAAGTATAAACTGTAGAATCAGAAGGGACAATTCTATTATTGTAGCAAGTTAAGAAAAATAGCTATAATGCAGCCTACCTATTTTACACTATAATGTTATTAAAGATAATTTAGGTAATAAAGGTTATTCTCATCATGAAAAACTTTTTTTTTGATCATTGAAGCATTAGTGGAACACTCACACAGGTGTCTGAATTTTTAATTAAAGTCAAGTATTTAGAAAGGTTTTGAATAACTACAGATTCATCGTTAGTAGCCCAGCGAAGCACAATAGTCTAAATACGGTGTAACGTCTCAAAAGGAAAAAATTTTGCACTATAGTTGAAGTCTAGAAAATCTTTTTTCCTTGTTATTCCACTTAGCAATGCATTGATAAATGTAGTTATGAGGTTAATATTTTCACAAAAAAGACTGAATAAAAACAAATCCATCAGTTTAAATATTTACAATTTTGGCTAAGAAAAAAAGGAAGGATGTTAAGGAAATAAAGGCAACCATGTCTTCCCTCTTGTGACAGCTTGGAAACCACAAAAGAGGACAATCTTACCTCATTTCTTACTTTCTGGAGTATCTTTATGAGTATCAAATCCCTCTCCTGAAATTTTACATCACCTTGACACATTTTTCCATTGATAAAGACATAACCTAGATGGTCACACATACCTAACAAATGAGGACATGTGAGATCATCTACCTGTATACATTTCTAAGGGATTGGGCTTCATAAGAATGATGTGTCCTCATTAGACATAGTAAAGAGGATTTCATTATATTAAAGTTTGAAATGAAACACCTGGATTGAAATCCCAGCATTGCCCTTTGATAGCTGCACACATTTTAAAAGTCATTTATCCTTTACAACTTCTAGTAATCATGCCTAAAAATAGCTACAACTGAGTGCATAAAATAACAAAAATATTACAGTTAAAAAGCTATACTAATATTAATGGTTGCCCTTTATTTGATACTTACTGTATGCCAGGCATATTTAATTCTCACAGTGCTGTGAGTTAGACGTAATTATATGTATTTAATACACAAGGGAGTTGAAGGGTAGAAAGCCCAACTTCAAAGCATGTAACTGCTTTAAAGATAATAATACCTTCTTTGCCAAGGTTCCAGACAGTTGTGAGTATATAATACAAAAAATAATAATGTGTGCAGAATCTTTGCAAATTAAATTGCTAACTGTGAATTGTTAGCTATTATATTATGATATTTAAATGTAAGAGGAGGTGTTGTTCTAACCCCTAAATTCATGAGAAATTAGCATAGAACAATTATAAAGTTTAAGGATCAGAAATAAAATTTTAAAAAATCATCTAGGTCTCTGTAATTCATAATTTCAAAAATTAGATACAAGACAGTTAAATGAATTGCCTAAAGTCATGCAGTGAGGTCACAGCAGATTTTGGAATAGAACCAAATTTCTCAGACTTAATTCCGTGAGTCTTTGCCATCCTGAAGGAAGCTGCACTTTAAATATCTGACTTTTCAAAAATCATATTTAAGTATCAACATATGGAACAAAATAATAACATTTAAAACCAGGCAATCCTTTATTAAAGCAAGCATAGTTTGATTCTAAAACAAAGAAAACTACATATTATTTCAATGTAACATCTGAAACAAATAGGTTATTTTTTCAAAGTATTCTAAGTAAGAAAAAAGTTCATCATCAGCCATGTGGACAAAATATAAAATATTCAAGCTTCAAACACTAGCCTAAGGGAGAAAACAAGTGGAAATACAGTTAAGAAGTCAATTGCTCTATATCACAACAAATAAATTGCCTCTTTTGAGCTGCCAAATTAGAGACAAGATGGAAACAAAACTGCATACCTGTCATGCAGTCAGATTAGGAATACAAAATATAAGCAAACATTTTAAAAAGAAAAGAATGTGGTGTACAAATAAGGATAAGAAACCCCGCTGAGCAAAAAAATATAATCACAGGATTAGAAGAAAAACTTATGTAAGTGCTCTATGAAATAGGATGTCTTTATAAGAAATTGAGTTCTGTAAAATAAGCGTTCATAGATGAGCAGTTAAAACAACAAAACAAAATGAAAAGAGAAATTGAACCCTATGGAAACCATATGAGGACCAAACCAACCAACAAGAAGATAAATAAAAAAATTAGAAACAGAAGAAAACAAAATACACGTAGCTGAAAGCTGAGTTACTAACATGGTGAACATTTTTGAGGTAATCAGGGTACATGAATATAGCTAAAGAAAGCAACTTTTAGATAAGAAACTAATAAATGGAGCGATCAAACAGTGTTTAATACAAAACGTATTCCTGAGGTAGTAATCTGAACAAATGAGACAGCAAACTATACAAAATACATTATTATTATTATTATTATTATTATTATTTTTTGAGTCGGAGTCTTGCTCCGTCGCCGAGACTGGAGTGCAGCGGCCGCTCCCGGCCACCGCAGCCTCGACCCGCTGGGCCCCGGCGATCCTTCCGCCTCAGCCTTCCGAGTACCTGGAACTACAGGCGCGCGCTACCACACCCGCCTAAATTTTTTTTTTTTTTTATTGTAGAGATGAGGGCTCAACAAGTTGCCCAGGCAGGTCTCGAACCCTCGGGCTCAGTCAATCCACTCACCTCAGCCTCCCAAGGCGCGGGATTACAGGCTGAGCCACAGAGCCTGGCTCATTTTTTTTTTCTTAAAGAGTCCATATTATTCTAAGGGAAAAAATGATGTTGAATACACTGGAATAAATCCTGGTTACATGATTGAACTTCAAGAATAAAGATATAGTTGTTTTGCAATCCATAGGGACAGAGTAAATTGCCTGCAAGAAATGTTGGCAGAGCAGTGGTGCTAAATATATCCCAGATATTTTCACAAGAACAATCAATGATGTATATGCATGCACACACACACCTGTGTGTGTCACTCACCTGTGTGTGTGTGTGTATTTATATATATGTGTGTGTATATATATACACACACATGTATATATGTATGTATATATACACACACATGTATATATGTATGTAAGTATATATGTACATAGGGCTGCCAAAAAAATGAATGCACACTTTAGAAAGATGTTATCTATGCATTCATTGCTTTGTTTTTCTTTTTTTGACTGGAAAATATAGTTTATTTAGAAAGTAAATGAGAGAGAGAAAGAGGGGAGATTCAACTCCCCAAGGTAGGGGAGGGCCTAAAGCTAGGAAAACCTGGCAGCCATAGCTCAAAGAACACATGGCCTGGCCAGTGTGTAACAAAACAATGGTCTTATTACTTTTCCAAGTTGAATTTAATTACGCTCAATCATGCTTTTGTCATTTTCTTTACTGTGCTGCCTGTCACACGGTGATGATAGTATTCGTTTGATTGACGCCATCTTTTTCACACACACACACACACACACACACACACACACACACACACACACAGAGAAAATCTTCAGATAGAATGTTGCTAAACTATAAAAGCAAGAATTAAAGATTCTCAAATGTATATTTTAAAGGCAAGATATATTGTTATCTGTGATCTCTATGTCCTGGAGTGAGGGAAATTGGAGACACTAGGAATGGAGAAGGGCTGAGTAGACAGGAGCAGTAATGGGCACTAAATTGCAATGCAAATATTAAACTACCACCAAATTCAAACAACAATAATTATAAAAGAGAATGTAAATTTCATGCACTTTCACAATGTAAAAACAATGGTAAAGTTACAAAAATAAGGAGACTAGTCAAAGGAATCTGAAGATTAAGAAAGCTTAAATTCATGAACATGAATATGGTCCGAAGTTTATACATATTATTAAAAAAATACATAAAATGCACAAAACTTTTAAGTTTTTCATAATTTCTTTTGAAAATTTAGAGGGAAATATACTAGGATATATTATCTAAATAATCCTCAGAAATTAAGTAATTCAATAACTTTAATTTTTACATCAATTTTAAAAAATTTATTTAAATGTAAATTTAGCATATTTGACAAAGCATATTTAATATTATCTTCTTTGAGATAAATATATGCATTTTGTGTTAACTGACAAAAACTAAACCATGCATATTTAAGTGTGTAATTTGATAATTATTGGCATATTTTGACGAACCTGTGAAGTCAGCATCACATTCAAAATAGAGAACATGCCCATCCCTCCCAAGTTTCTTTATGCTCTGAGGTAATTCCTTCTTTTCAGTCCTCCTTTCTCCCTACCTTGTCCCCTGACAAGAAATGATCTGCTGTTACTGGAGATCAATTTGCATTTTCTAGAATTGATGTAAATGGAATCAAGCAAAAAATAGTTATTTTGATATTTATGTATGTTGTCGCACATATCCATAAATCATTACTCATGCAGACATACTGCAGTTTGTTTCATTTACCTATTTGTGAACACTTGGTTTGTTTCCCGCTTTTCACTATCATAACCAAAGACACTATGAACACTTGTGGAAAGTCTTTTAGTAGACTATTACTTCATTTCTCACTGGTAAACATCAAAAAGTATTTAGGCATTTAGGAATGACTGGAATATGATGATAAGTGAATAAATGTTCAATATTTAACAAAACAACACAACAACAACAAATAACCAAAAAAACTACCAAACTGTTTCCCACAGTGGCCTTTTATATTCCTCAACTACAGGGTATATAAGTGCTGTCACCTCTTCATACCCTCCATTTGGTATGGCCAGTCTTTTTTATATTAACCATTCTAATAAGTGAGTAGCGGTATCTCATTGTGGTTTTAGTTGCATTTCCACGATGAGTAATAATGTTGAATCCTCACTATGGTGATTATTTGCCATCCAAATATCTTTGGTGAAATGTCTATTTAAATATTGCTCGCTTTTTTTTTTTTTTACTGTTTTCCCAGCACATAGTTTTGAAAATTCCTCATACATTCTGAATTTGAAAATATTTTCTTCCAGACTGTGGTTTGTCTTTTCGTTCTTTCATCAGTGTCTTTAAAAAAAACAGAAGGTTTGTGGGTTTTTTGTTTTGGTAGTGTCTAGCATCATGTCTTTCTTTTATGAATTGTACTTTGCGTGCTATTCTTAAGAAATCATGAAACTATAAAACTTGTGGAAGGAAATCTTTGTGACTTTAGGTTAAGACAAAGAATTCTTAGATACAATGCCAAAAACACAATATATAAAAGAAGAAATGGGCAACCCCCTCGAGTTCCCTCCCATTGTGGGAGCTTTTATGTCCTCTTAATACATTTTGCTTTCTAGGGAAAAAAAAGAAGAAATGACAAATTAGATTCTATCAAAATTAAAAATAAAATAACTACTATTGAAAGACAAAAAATAAAAATACAAGCCATAGCTGGGAGAAAACATTTGCAAATTATATATATAATAAAAGACATATATTCAAAATATATAAAGAATTTTCAAAATTCAATAATGAGAAAGTCTAAAAATAGACAAGATTTGAATAGACAATTCAAAATTATATAAATGGTTTTGCAATTTTTGTATATAGATAAATGAATAGATCCAAGTTTACTTTTTGGCTTATGGAAATCTAATTGCTATGGTAAAATTTGTGGAAATGACTATCTTTCTCAGCTAAATTGCCTTAACAATTTAGAAATAAGCCACTGTCATCAGCCAGGCTGTGGCCCATGTCTGTGATCTCAGCACTTTGAGAGGCAGAGGCAAGAGAATTGCCTGAGTGCACGGGTTTAAGACCAGCCTGGGCAACAGGGGGAGGCCTTGTTTCTACAATAAATAAAAAAAAAAATTAGCTGGATGTGGTTGTGCATGCCTGTAGTTCCAGCTACTTGAAAGTCTGAAGTGGAAGGATTGCCTGAGCCCAGCAGGTCGAGGTTGTGGTGGCCGTGAGCATGACACTGCACTCTAGCATGGATGGCAGAATGAGACTCCAACTCAAAAAAAAAAAAAAAGAAAGAAAGAAAGAAAGAAGAAATTTTCCTCATGTATGTGGGTTTATTTATGGATCTGCATTCTGTTCTGTTAATCTATCTATATCCCAATATGATATTCTACCTTTGTAATAAGCTTTAGATCAGATAACGTTAGTCACTCAACATCGTTGTTACTTTTCAATGTTGCTCTGGCTATAAGTAGTTCCTTCATCTTTCTGTATCTATTTTAGAATCAACTTATCATTTTTTACCACACAAAAATCCAAAAAAATCCACCCAGAACTTTTAGAATTTTAAATAAGCTTATTTCAAATCTATAGACTCAGTTGGGGAGAATTAAAAACTTGACAATATTGAATATTGCCATCAATGAACATCATATATCTCTTCATTTATTGAGATCTTTGTTAATTTCTCCCAGCAATATTTGACAGTTTTAGTGTACAGGACTTTCACATATTTTCTCAGGTTTTTTCATTTTTAATGTTATTAAATTGTATTATTTTCTAATTTTAACTTCTGTGTATTCTTTGGTATATATAGAATGATTATTTTTTATATATTAGTATTTTATCCTACCACCTTGCTAAGCCTGTTTACTGGTTTTGATATCTCTTGTAGAGTCCATCAGATTCTTTATATAAATGATCATATCAATTGTGAATTAAGGGAGTTTGATTTCTTTCTTTTCAGTATAAATGCCATTTACTTATTTTCCTTGCCTTATTTTATGAGTTGGAACCTCAGGCAGGTTTAGGTTACTGAATAGAAGCGGTGAGGGAAGAAATTCTCGTCTTATACCTAACTTAGGGGAAATCATTCAGTGTTTTACTATAGAATATGATGCTGACAAAATTGATGATTTGACAGCTATGAATGAGAACATATGATACTCAGTTCTTTCTTTGTGATAAAGCACCGATTATTTCAGAGTCTAAGTCCATCTAAGTTGCTGTGAAGTTCATAATTTTGTTCTACTTTATGGCTGTATAATATTCCATTGTGTATATGTACCACATTTTTTTTTATCCAGTCCAGTTTTGATGGGCAGCATGGTTGGTTCCGTGTTTTTGCAATAGTAAATAGTGCTGCAATAAGTATGTATGTGCAGTTGTATGTTTCCTCCAGGTATATTCCCAGAAGGGGGATTGTGGGATTGTATGGTAGGTCGATTTCTAGTTCTTTTAGGACTTGTCACACTGTTTTCCATAGAGATTGAACTAGTTTGCATTCCCACCAACAGTGGAAACGCATTTCCTTTTCTCCACATCCTCACTAGCATCTGTTGTTTTTGGTTTTATTAATGATGGCCATTCTTACTGGAGTTAGGTGATATCTCAATGTGGTTTTGATTTGCATTTCTCTGATGATTAGTGAGGCTGAATATTTTTTGCATGTGTGAGTTGGCTGCCCATATGTCTTCTTTTGAGAAGTGTCATGTCTTTTGCCCACTTTTTTTCTTTTTTTAAGTTGGAGTCTCACTCCATCGCCCAGACTGGAGTGCAGTGGCATGCTCATGGCCACCTCAGCGTCAACCTGCTGGCGATCCTTCTGCCTCGGCCTTTCAAGTAGAACTACAGGTAGAACTTCAAGTAGAAAGGCCTCGGCCTTTCAAGTAGAACTACAGGTGGGGCGCCTGGCTAATTTTTTATCTGTTGTAGAGATGAGGTCTTGCCAAGTTGCCCGAGTTGGTCTCGAACCCACGGGCTGAGGCAATCAACTCACCTCAGCCTTTCAAAGTGCTGGGATTAAGGCTGAGCCACCAAGCCTGGTCTACCCACTTTTTAATGGGGTTGTTTGATTTTTTTCCCCCTTTCAGAATGTTTGAGTTTCTTATAGATCCTTAGGCCTTTGTCAGACATGCATTTGGGAAATATTTTTTTCCTTTCTGTGGGCAGTTTTCCCACGCTCTTGATGGTTTCTTTTATTTATTTATTTTTTTGAGTGGAGTCTCTATCTGTCTCCCAGGCTGGAGTGCAGTGGCACGCTCACGGCCACCGCAGCTCAACCTGCTAGGCTCAGGCGATCCTTCTGCCTCAGCCTTCCAAGTAGCTGGAACTACAGGGGCATAACACCATGCCCAGCTAATGTTTTTTATTTATTGTAGAGATGAGTTCTCACCAAGTTGCCCGGGCTGGTCTCGAACCCTTGAGCTTAGGCAATCCTCTCGCCTCAGTCTCCCAAAGTGCTGGGATTACAGGCTTGAGCTACCATACCTGGCCTTGATGGTTTTTTTCCTTTGCAGAAGCTTTTCAGTTTGATGAGGTCCCACTTGCCAATCTTATCACTTACGGCATGTGTGTTGGGGGTTTTGATCAAAATCTGGTTGTCTATTCCGGTTTCTGTGAGGGTGTCTCCGCATTTTCTAAGATTCTTAACATTTGAGGTTTTATGTTTTAGTATTTGATCCATTTGGAGTTAATTTTTGTGTATGGTGATAGATAAGGGTCCTGTTTATTCTTCTGCTCGTGGATACCAACCTAATGCTATTACTACTATCTGCTGGATGGTAGGAATTAGGAAGCTTTGTTCATATTTTTCCTTATATATTTACATATTGATTTTGTGATTTATAAATTATCTCAATGTATGCATTGAAAGTAAAAAACTATATTATGATACTCTGTAATAAAATAGAAGCTGTCAACATATTAAGCTTATTGCCAGAAAACCAAGTTTTTCAACAAGTTTCATGAGAATCATTAGTTTATCCAGAGTCCTACAAAGTGATCATCAGTAAATATGGTTGTTTTTGGGAAATAATAAATCCAACTATTTCACAAGCTTACCAATTTGAGTTGCATGATTCGTAACTATTTCCAAAAATTTATTTTATTATTTTATTTTATTTTTTTGAGTTGGAGTCTCACTGTGTCGCCCTGACTGGAGTGCAGTGGCCGCTCCCGGCCACTGCAGCCTCAACCTGCTGGGCTCCAGAGATCCTTCCGCCTCAGCCTTCCGAGTAGCTGGAACTACAGGCGCGCGGTACCACGCCCGGCTGATTTTTTGATTTACTGTAGAGATGAGGTCTCGCCAAGTTGCCCAGGCGGGTCTCGAACCCGCATACTCAGGCAATTCACTCACCTCAGTCTCCCAAAGCACGAAATTACAGGCCCAGTCACCGAGCCCGGCTAATTTTATTAATAATTATATTCTTAAAGGTTGAGCATACATTGCAAGGGCTATTATGATAAGTAACTCTCATGTGTTTTTCAGCTATCATTTCATGTTATTTTCAAAATATTGAAGTATTAATGTTTATAATAGCTAAATTTGAAATTATGCCAATTTCCATTTCACAAAAACAGAATGATGGTATAAAAGTAATTAATTACAACATACAATAAAGATAAAATAATGATGGAAATGTTTAAAAATGCACATTATCATTAATAACATATGTGAATAGAACTCTAGTTTGAATAAAAAATATGAATTCTATCATATCAGATAATTTAAATAATATAAATCAAGTATACAATAAGAAAAGTGGCTTTAATTTCCCATTGTTAAGGAGGCTGATAATGTTTAATATTTAGTTATTTCTCTTCCTTGGAGCATCACTTGATGAGGAAGTGGAAATTGAACTTTTATTTTCTATTATTTTTTTAAGCTAGAAGACTTTCATTTAGTATTTGCTCCATTTGTTTCTTTCTTTAAAAAGCAAGATGCAAACCTTCTTTAAACAGAGTTCCTGTGTCAGAAAATACCACCTAGGTGTCTTATTTTAGCTATGTAGCTATAAAATTGGAATATATGCATTATTCTGGGAGAACAGTAAAACAGACTCTTGTTCTTTGGCCTGAAACAAGCTGGAGATTTAGATGAACTTTCTAGGGGGTAGTTTAAACAATGTTCTTTCTCAATGCAACTCATTATCTCCACAAATTTATGTATAAACTAAAAAATTTAAAGAAAAAAATATTTCCTTTAAAAAGTTCCAAGTTATGGGTAACTGATGAACTGTGATAACATCACAGTTGAGGAATGGATGTTCCTCCATTGAGAACTTCCTATGAAATTTGTATCATATGGGAGAAAAAATTTGGTTCTGAGAATTAATCTCCATTCCTGGGTCAAGATTTTTAGGGAAAGATGAACTCATTCAAAGAGATTCTTGATGAAGGACAACATTATATATTGAACAAGTAGCATTGGCTAATACAAAAGCTTTAGAGAAAAAATTCAAACATCTAGTGATAAATTGTTGCTGTCCTACAATTTTTCACACAAATTCTTCTTAATTAACTTAAGGTTGAGATTTTATGCTGGGTTTCCATTATGTTATGGTGTGTTTGGTGTAGGCTTTCAAGAGTCTGATAAGTGAAGGTAACAAGAACAAGTGTGGTAGTTGGAAAGTGTCCACCATACACTCATAAACATAAAGGTTATGTTAGTATATATTAAGATCGCATTGTACCTTGTCAGTTGCAAGAGAAACATGGATCACTTAATGAGGACACCGTGAACACCACCTTGCTATTCTGAGAAGCAAGGAATAGAACTTTACATAGCCTGTTTCGAATGTTACCATCATGATTATAGAAGGTCTGTTTGTTTTTCTTCTAAGATTAGAAAATGAAAGAATATAGATAGGGAAATGGAAGATGGTTCAAAGCACTAATGCTATTCAAAAATCTCCATATCATTTCTCTTGCTCTCCAATTACCTTATTACTTGAGTATGATCTTTTTTTTTTTTTTTTTTGAGTTGGAGTCTCACTCGGTCGCCCAGACTGGAGTGCAGTGGCCGCTCCCGGCCCCCGCAGCCTCCACCTGCTGGGTTCTGGCGATCCTTCCGCCTCAGCCTTAAGATCTCTTACTGATATAAATATGTATCAGATTGTTTGGCCTATCATAAAAATGACGCTCATTTTAATGCCATGGGTTGTTTTCTTGCTACAATTATATTAAGTTTGCATCAAATTTTAAAAGTATTCAATTATGTACATTTCCAATTTTGAGTTAAGAAAATAAAGTTAGCATGGGATGGATTATAAGATGATGACAATTGCGTGTATATAGATGCATGCAGTTGTCACTGGAAAAGCATGCAATTTTCTTTTCTTTTTTTTTTTTTGAGTTGGAGTCTCACTCTGTCGCCCTGACTGGAGTGCAGTGGCCCCTCCTGGCCACCGCAGCCTCGACCTGCTGGGCTCCGGTGATGTTTCCGCCTCAGCCTTCCAAGGAGCTGGAACTACAGGCGTGCGCTACCACGCCCGGCTAATTTTTGACTTATTGTAGAGATGAGGTCTCGCCAAGTTGCCCAGGCAGGTCTCGAATCCGCAGGCTCAGGTAATTCACTCACCTCGGCCTCCCAAGGCGCGGGATTACAAACTGAGCCACCGAGGCCGGCCGCAATTTTCAAATATGTTTGTTTTTGTTTGCGACCTTTATTGGTGTCTACCATTCAAATTTTGAGTTTACTGTGCATCAAATGGCAACTCGTAGGCAATCACTGAATGCTGAATGTTTCACAATGAATAAATATGTACTGAGATCTCAGTCTATACATAAATTATGCAAGCCAGGAGACTTGTGTTTTAGAAATGTGTATATTAGAGAAACAAAAACAATTCAGAGGTCCTTTGGATAAATATGTAGAAGGACAAAGGAATTATGAGAAAAACAAAAACCTAGAGTGTAAATAAAATTTCAAAGATAAAGATGAATAAACACATTTCTAATAGATAGTATTGGAGGAACTGGCCAATGCCTAAATGTCATTCTTATAGTTGGCTCATGCGAATTGCTAAACAATGTATCTGGCATGTGGATGTAAGAGTTTGAAACCAAATATTCCCTGGACCACCTTGCTAAACAAGCTCCAATTTCTAAGACTCATATCCCTTGGTTTCTACAGTTAGGAAGCATGGAATGTTTTACATTTCTGCCAAGAAATGTTATTTTACACAGACTTAAATATTTAAATCCTTTACAGGATTTGGCAGCATGAATGAAAAATGACACTGGTCTAGAAATTCTGGCCCCAGTTCTGTCACTAATCAGGTGTGTGATTTAGTTAAACCACTTAACCTCTTAAGCTACAATGTCATTATCTATGAAATATCTGTACTGGAAGTACAGATTAAATAAAATAATGTGCTTGGAGAGGTTTTTAAAAATTAAAACACTTCATAAATATAATTAAAGATCATTCTATCATATTCCACACTCCCTTCAGTAAAGAATCTTCATTCTTTTGCAATAATATTTATGCTATTTAAAAACATGTAAGATCCTCATTAAAAATTTATTCAAACATTTATTTGTCCCTGAGACATCTTAGCTGTTCAATCATTAAATCTTACCTAGTAAATTAAGCTATTATCCATTTCTTTCTATTTTTAACCTAATACCATGGAAGTAGAAGAAAATATTCCCGTTACTTAACTCATAAATAAAACAATACATATTTGTTCGTAGTGACTATCATCACGTTAACATTGTTTAATTGAGCAATACAATTTAATATATCATTCATTTGATAGATAAATAAAAGTGTATACAGCATGGCATTTCAAATAGTCATAGATTAGTTTATATTTTTCACATAAAACAAACTGGCACTACAACTCTTTTTTTTTTTTTTGGCATATATATAAAATTATTCCACTATTTAGAATAAACATTGGAGCAATAATACACTGTGGGAATATTCAAATAAAATGATTTCATGTTCTTAAAAAATTGGCTAATTTAATATGCTCTAGTTTTTCTTAAGATAACTATTATGAGAACAAAACATAAATACAGCTCATTTCAATTTGACCACCCTTTATATATATCTTATAGATCAGATTATGTGAACCTTTTATACCTTCTTTGATAATTATGAAATCTTGACATGTTAACTGTCATCTCTGGCCCTCTGCTTCCACTTTTCTCTAACAGAGCACATTTTAAGTTCTATAAGCAATACAAAGTTAAAGGGGGGAATAGAAAGAAGACCTACAGCAATTATAAATTGAGAAATCTTTTTTATGGTCAATGTGATACAATGAATGCTGGAGCACTATTTGTACAAAATTGCATTATGATTCCATCTTTTCCTGGTGAGGCAGTGCATTTAATTTCCCTGTTCAACCTACTTACCAAATCAAGTTAGGTGTGGGTAAGAATTTTGAAGTCTTAGTCTCTCAGCGAGAGAGGGCAGCAATAGTCAACTCTTTAGCTAAACCATAGGAGCATTCCATGCCATGATCCCTACGCTTCAGCCGCATCTGTGTCTTTTTCTGTCGTTAATTTGCGCTCTAGCAATATTGTGTCTATCTCTGCAACCCATATAGGACATGCTGTTTCTAGCCCTCTGGTCCTTCATGCATGCTGGTTTCTCTGCCCCTTCCACCTTTCCCAACCAATTAAATCCTGATCATTTTTCAAAACTCAGATCAGACTTCACCTTAAGGAAGATTTCTGATTACCCCTTCTAAGCAGGATTGAATCTTCTACCATGAATGTTCTTGTAATATAAAGTCCCTGTGGCATCTTTCCCCTTATTGACTAGCATGGAAATGATCCACGGCTATTTCTGACTTCCCTGCCAGACAGGACATTTTTTAAAGCTGAAAGTTAGATCTTAATAACCTTTTTTTCCTCAGAACTTAGTCCAGTGGCTGGCACGCAGTTACTCAATTTATGCTTTTTGAACTAACCTGAAGAAAGCTTAGAGATAATCTAAGCTCAATCTTTGAGATAATCAGATAAGTTTATAAGATCTTCTTAGCAAAATAATTAAATTAGGTATGAAAATATATATAATTTCTAATTCACTACAGCTGAAAGTATACACTGTGTGATAAAATATTAATTGACTTACCTGGATAAAATTAGGATAGGATTCACTTTTCTGATGTAATAAATATCGGAAAACTGATTTTTTTCCAATAAAAATCAATTTTTCTTTAAATAGGCATATAAAACTGATTACCTCAATTTATAATTATATCTTTATAATTAAATCTTTATAATCTTTTAAACTCATTTTTGTCTCTTAAGGTACTTTAAATATTTGTGGGGACAAGTGTGTGTGTCCTATCTATGGCAAGAATACACTGCAAAATTTAAGTTTTTCAAGTCATTGAATATAAAGAATTGTATAGAAATTTCTTCATTTAACTTTTTGAATGCTGTAAATGTCTAATTTGCTTTTGTTAACCAACTAAATATTGTGTTAATTAAACTTGGTGTCTTATTATAACTCCATAAATATGTCATGTACTATGCATATAAATTAATTTGCTCAGCTTTATTTTCTATTAATATCCATTTGCACTAAGAGACTGGAGATTTATTTTATTAATTTATAATTCACATTCTGTTTATGTACAAATAATATGTGAGGTTGGTGATTAGAAGTTTACTTTGGAGAATAAAGTAGATAATCTTTTAACTTCACAGAGAAAAAAGGGATTTATATCTGGACAAAGGTAATCAGAAGGGAGGAAGAATGATTTCAAACGCACATACAAACAAACACACAAAAAATTATTCTACTGTGGAAGCAGAATTCAGCCAAAAACAAAAAAAGAATTACTTCTCATGTAATATGAAGTTAGAACTGTGACCTTGGAATAACATTGTTCCTACTATGATTCAGGAACTTTACATATGTCTGTGGTCTGCCTTAAAAATGTTCATAAAATTCATCAGATTATTTTCTATAGGCGATATGTTCTAAACTCTAAATAATTGCCTCATAAATAAAATTTTAGAAGGTTATCTAATGTGTTCTGTTTGTATGTCGAGAAAGAAGCAACATGCTCAGTTGGGTGGTTATGTTTCACTTATCAATTCTGCTCCATAAGATGTTTCATCCAAGCATGTTTCTAAGTAATGCATTGGGAGTTCTAGAAATGATCTTTTTTCTATATATGTAGAATCTATTTGTTTCACATGTCAGCATATTTTTAAATTTTTTTAGTGTCATGTTAACAAAAACTGACAGTTTGAAAAATGAATCTTTGTAATAGGCAGCCTCTGCTATATACACGTTATGTATTTACAGATTATTTGTAATACTGTTTAACACTTAGAATAGTCAACATTCAGAGCTTCAAGAGAAGGCAGAAAACATCAGCATGTAGATGACTCTGATGTCCACTATGGAAACAAGGAAAAGTAAAACATATCTAATAATATTCACTAGTTTTAACTATGACAATTGCATTATAAGATAAATTGCAATTAATTATAATTTGATGCTTTTATCCACGGGATCTATTTTACAGGTCATTTAAAGAGAGAATGAAATTGCATACAATTTTTCTCAAGTTCTGTCATTTTTCTGAATTTCAGTCTTTATCAGTAAAGAAGGATTATATTTTCAAGGAGTTTGGTTGTGTATATGCTATTTTCATTCAGCACTTTCCTGAAATATGCTGTTATTGATAGCTTTTGGGGCATTTGTATTTTTTTGCATTAAGATTTTGACGTGTTCTTCAATCTCCATGTAAATCATGACTATGTTAAGTAATAGCACATCATGATAAAGTCACAGAAAAAAATGAAAAAGTGGATTAGTGAAAACTCAAAAGATTGGTAGAGAAATAGAGATTCATTCAAATCTCTCCTTAAAATCTCTTCTCTATAAGCTGAATATAATTGTTTGCACAATGAATTGACTTGTCATTAAAATAGTCAGTTGAGACCAGATGCAGTCTCAACTTATAGCTTAGCCTATAATGCCAGGAATTTGGGAGGCAGAGGTGAGAGGATTTCCTGAGCCCCGGGGTTCGAGATCAGACTGGGCAACTAGGTGAGACGTCATCTTTACAATAAATCAAAAAATTAGCCTGGCATGGTGGTGCATGCCTGTAGTTCCAGCTACTTGGAAGGCTGAGGTAGAAGGATCTCCTGAGCCCAGGAGATCAAGGCTGCAGTGGCCATGAGTAGTATGCCACTGCACTCCAGTCTGGGTGACAAAGTGAGACTCTGACTAAACAAAACAAAACAAAACAAAAAGATAGTCAATTGAACCAACATTCATGATGCAAATGGTAAATTAGTCCAAACATATACTTCTGGGCCTGAATTATTAGAGAAGCCATTTTCCATTGGTTTATTTTATCATTTTATCATTTATATATTATTTTCAAATACCAGTTTAGTGTCAACTGCCGAATGGTCTATAGCAAAAAGTACCAAAAAAAAAGTCAATCACAACTTTAGCTTTAACAAGCTAAATGAGTTTAGTTTCTGGGTTAGAAAAGGAACATATGGGTTTTAATAAGCACATAACCAAGCAAAAATACAAGTACAGCTGGAGAGCAACTTAAAGGATAAACCAAATTGTGCCTATAAAGCATTTACTACAGTATTTAGCATAAAGTGGGTGTTTCACAAACGCCGGCTTTTGTTGTTACTGCTGTCATTGTTAACTTGAGTGTAGAAGTTTCTATTTCATTGGGAGGTAGAGTATAGATATCGTGATGAAGTTGGTAAAAGCACACCTTGGAGATATAGCAGTTAATTTCTAGACCATCTCAATAAGCAAATAATTGTGAAAAGGTGAATCACACAAATTTTTATTTTCCTGTGCATATAAAAGTGACATTTAAAATATATTGTACTCTAGTAAGGGTGCTTTGTCTTAAAAATGTATATGCCTTAATTTTAAAAATACTTTATTTTTGGCAGGGTGTGATGGCTCATGCCTATAATCCCAGCACTTTGGGAGGCAGAGGCAAGAGGATTGCCTGGGCCCATGGGTTTGAGACCAGCCTGGGCAACATGGTGAGACCTCATCTCTACAAGAAATCAAAAAATTGCTGGGCATGGTGGCCCTCGCCTGCATTTCCTTGTGGCTACTTGGAAGGCTGAAATGGAAGGATCACCTGAACCCAGCAGTTCAAGGCTATGGTAGCTGTGAGCATGCCACTGTACTCTAGCCTGGGTGACAGAGTGAGACTCTGACTCAAAAAGATGAAAATAAAAATACTTTATTTTTTTAAAAATATGAACAATCATCTAAACTTTCAGTAATTCATAATATTCTTGCTGGTGGACGGTCTTGCTTTGATATTGATGGCTGCTGATTGATCAAGATGGTGGATGCTGAAGGGTGGGGTAGTTTTGGCAATTTCTGAAAATAAGACAGTAATGAAGTTGGCTGCATTGATTGACTCTTCCTTTTATGAAAAGTCTCTCTGTAGCATGTTATATTATTTGATAATATTTTACCAACAGTAGAACTTCTTTCAAAATTAGAGTAAAATCTCTCAAACCCTACTGCTGTTTTATCAACTAAGTTTATGCAATATTCTAAATTCTTTGTTTTCATTTCAACAGTATTCACAGCATCTTCACCAGGAACAATTTCCATCTCAATAAACTATTTTCTTTGCTCATTCATAAGAAGCAACACCTCATCCATTCAAGTTTGGTCATGAGATTGCATCAATTCAGCCACATCTTCAGACTTCACTTCTAATTGTGGTTCTCTTACTATCACTATCATGTCTGCAGTTCTTTCCTCCACTGGACTCTTGCGTTCCTCAAAGTCATCCATGAGAACTGAAATCAACTTCTTCCAAATACCTGTTCATGTTGATATTTTCACCTCCTGTCATGAATTGTGTCCTTAATGGAATCTAGAATGGGGAATCTTTTCCATAAGGTTTTTATTTTCTTTGCCCAGATCTATCAGAGGAATCACTGTGTATGGCAGGTATGCCCTTATACAATGCATTTCTTCAACAATAAGACTTGAAGGTCAAAATCACTCCTTGATTCGCAGGTTGCAAAATAGATGATGTGTGAGCAGTAATGAAAACGAAATGTATCACCTTGCACATTTCCAACAGGCTCTTGAGTGACTGACTAGGTGCACTGTCAATGATCAGTAATTGTTTTCTTGGTAGTAAGACAATCGGCTTCAAGTATTCAGCAAACCATGTTGTAAACACTTGTGCTGTCATCTAGGCTTTGTTTCTTCATTTATAACACAGAGCAGAGTAGATTTAGCAAAATTCTTAAGAGCTATAGGCTTTTCAGAATAGTAAATTAGCACTGGTTTCCAATTAAAGTTACCAGCTGCATTAGCCCCTAACAGAGTCGACCTGTCCTTTGAATGTTTAAAGCTAGACATTGACTTCTCCTATCTAGCTATTTAAATCCTATCTGGTATTATCCTAGCCTTCCAATGTAAGATTTCTTTGTCTACATTGAAAAATATGTTGTGTAGTATAGCCACCTTTATCAATTATTTCAGGCAGATCTTCTGGATAACTTGCTAAAGTTTCTACATCAGCACGTTGCTTCACTTTGCACTTTTATATTGTGGAGGAAGCTTATTTCCTTAAATCTCATGAAGCATCATGTGCTAGCTTCAAAATTTTTTCTGCAACCTTCTTGCTTCTCTCAGTCTTGATAGAATTTAACAGAATCTAATTGCTATGGATTAGCTTTTGGCTTAAGGGAATGTTATGGCTGATTCAATTGTCTATCCAGACCACTAAACATCCCCCAAATCAGCAATAAGGATGTTTCACTTTTTAATCATTTGTGTATTTACTGAATTAGCACTTTTATTTTTCTTTAAGAACTTCTTTATTTTTGCATTCACAACTTTGCTAGCTGTTTGGCACAAAGGGCCTAGTTTTTGGCATATCTAGGCTTTTGACATGTCTTCCTCCCTAAACTTAATATATTTCTAGCTTTTGATTTAAAATGAGACATGTTCAACTCTTTATTTCACTGGAACACTTCGAAGCCATTGTAGGGTTAATAATTGGCCTATTTTCAATAGTTTTGTGTCTCAGGGAATAAAGAAGCCCAAGAAAAGAGAGAGACATAGAGAAGCAGTCAGAACGCAGATTTAATGATTAAATTCATTGTCTTATATGTGCACAGTTTGTGGTAACCCAAAATCATTGCAATAATAACATAAAAGATCACTGATCACAGATCATTATAACTAATAGAATGATAATAAAAAAAGTTTGAAAGACTACAAGAATGACCAAGTTGTGCTACAGAGATAACATTTCTTTCCACATGTTTTTGGAAAAAAATGGCTACATAGACTTACTAGACACCAACCTTCATTTTCTAAAAAATGCAATATGTACAAAAGGCAATAAAGTGAAGGGTAATATAACAATGTATGTCTGCATTATCTTTAGGTCAAAGAGCAAGATAGAGATGTAAATCAAATAAGTATGAACAAAAGAAATAGCGGGAAGCAGGAAAACATGGAGACGTGAAAACTGAGCCATTCACCATAGTTGTCATGGAGAGTACATGTGGAAAAGTCATGGCCAAGAAGGCTTGAGGCCAAGAAAGTAGGGCCAATAATCCCAGGCTAACTGGTTTGGGATTCACTTACAAGAGGATGAGAAACATGGATTAGAATGTCAAAAACTGAAGCCAGGACTAAAGAAAGAATAGGCAAGAGCCAAAGATGATCTAAACGAGGATTATGGAAAAATGTAACACATGGTTCCAAGGCGAAGAGTTTGAGAAACATACTGACAAAATTAGAGAAGGGGGAAATACAAACTCCAAAGTGTAGAATTACAAAAGTTTAAGGAAATAAGATATAAAAAAAGAGAAGAAGACAAAATAAATAGCACAGATAATTTCGGTGACCAAAAAAAAAAAAAGAGAAAGGTCAACATTGGAACGAGATTCCCAGACTAAATAGGAAAAATGCACCGGTAAAGCATTAAATGAACCTGCTTGTTTATGTGATGGAGACATAACATTGCCAGGAGAATGTTGACAAAAATTCATTTTAAATATTTAAATTTTAATATGCTAATTATATTTTTTTACAAGTATCAGGTAGCAAAGAAGATAGTGGATAGAGTCTGAAAAGTGTTCTTTAGATACCATATCTTTTAATTGCTTCATTTGCTAACATAGTTAAAACATTTGCCTTCTCTGGTTCTCAATTCCTCAGCCATTAAAAATAAAATAGTGGATGGATTATATGTTCTTCATAAAATTGCTATGAAGAATAATATAAAGTCCTTCTTAACATGTGATTAAACTATATTAGATTATTAGTAGTACTTTAAATATTGTAGAATCCATCATTATATAACATTTTAAAATTTGTTAGATTTTCAAGATTTGCCAAGAAATCTTGAGATAATTCTATCATGCAAAATGTGTTCTTACATTTCACTTTGTGAATAGGCAACATAAATTTATCATTTTTTCTAAAATAATTTCTGGATATGCAATTAAGAAACAAATACAAGCCAGGCTCCCTGGCTCAGCCTGTAATCCCGCGCCTTTGGGAGGCTGAGGTGAGTGGATTGCCTAAGCCCATGGGTTCGAGACCCGCCTGGGCAACAAGACCTCATCTCTACAATAAATCAAAAAATCAGCCGGTAGCGCACACCCGTAGTTCCAGCTACTTGGAAGGCTGAGGCGGAAGGATCGCCGGAGCCCAGCAGGTCGAGGCTGCGGTGGCCGGGAGCGGCCACTGCACTCTAGTCTGGGCGACAGAGTGAGACTCCAACTCAAAAAAAAAAAAAAAAGAAACAAATACAGGAGCTGTGATTATAATATGAATTTCAATTATTCAACCTGAATATCTATATAAGTTTCTATTTCAGGAAAAAAAAAAGAACTCGAAACTCTCATTATTATTCTACCAAATTTTGCATCTCTGTGATGACGCAAAAAAAAGTCTGTGAACTTTTGGAAGTGTGAAAATGACTTATCACACAAATTCATAATGACTATAGCTAACATGAGTACATGTCAAAGGAAGACTTTTTTTTGTAGTTGATGTTTACAAATGAAAAATTACGAAAATAGTATTAATAGTCTAAACTCTGATATCTCTGTTAATATACCTAGTATAGGTCCAATTTAATAGGAAACTACTGAGATTTGGCATAACCCATGGCAAATGCCTCTAAAACACTTCGTTTTGCTTATTTTTAGATCTCCTACTCATAGTCATATTTATTATTTTCTTTCATCTTCTATTTTTAATTTCAGTCTCGTTTTTTTTTTTTTTGCTCTTGTGTTCCATCTTGCAAATTACCTGCATTGTACCTACTTTTCTTATTTAGGAAAAGTATAAGATATCATATATCTATTTATGTCTCTATTTCGTCTGGTTGCCATTTGTGTTTATCTAGTCTGATTCACTTTTATTAAGGTGCTTTATCCTTGAAATTGACTTTTCAAGCTTATCAAAGGAAAACACTTTCCCGACTTCATGCTCCCTTGTTGTCCATAGAGACAGGTTTTATTACAACAAGAAGTAAAGCCTAGCTTCATAAGAACCTCTGACCAAGAGGGTCAAAAAGAATTCATCTATGCTCACATTAAAAAAGTTATACCATTTAAATCTAGTTTTATTTTTGTGTTGTTTTAGTGAGAAATAGAAAATATTTTTTCTGATTGATATTTTAAATCAAGTAAAAAATACATATAATAAGAAAATTAAATTAAATTCTGTATATACCCATCTACAAAAAGATACAGACACAAAAAGGAAAATGAGAAAACCAAAGAAAGAAACATGACACAGGCTCAGGATTTAATCATACCCTGAAATTGGAGCTGGGACATTTATATAAATACAGACAATCTTCAACATTTAGGGGAGACAAAGACAAGAAAAAACTCACATGATTTTTTAAATAAATGGTTTTAAATTTCTATAAAATGTTGACAAATATAGCTATTTTTAAAAATATTTATCCTCCTTTATTAGAGAGACAAGTCCTGCCTTCCTCTTCTGGTAGCTGGAGAATATATGTTTTCGAATTTCAAAGGAGGCATAAATTGATTAACAATAACACCTTGTGTTCCTTTAGATGTGAATATTGCTTCTAACAACCTTTAAAACACATTCCATGAAGTAGGATTTACATGATGTCAAACATGAAAGAGGACGCCATGCAAAATGTCTGTGTTTGCTTTAGTATTATATACAGTTTTTGTCACTATGTTGAATTTTAAACTTAATTTTTCTGGTATTTATAACTGTTATTTTTCCCAGTGCACTCTGTTTTATCTTCGATATGCCCTTCTGCAGACACAGGCACACACGTACACAAATATATGCACGTACCCACACCAGTACACAGAAACACAAATACACATGCTAGGAAAAGAAGAAACACAAATACACATGCTAGGAAGAGAAGGAAAAGAAAAGCACTGTTTTAAACCCAAAATTGACTACATGCTGTGGAAATGTAAAAAATTTTTTTGCTGGTGTAACTAGTTTTTTTTCTTTTTTCTTTTTTTTTTCTGTCTTTCTTTCTTACACCTTTAAAAGTCCGTTTGACTGTGACCGGAGTGCACATTTCCATGAAAAGAACTACATTGCTATACATCATAAGTAAAATACTTAAGCATGCCTTCTGTTAGTGGCTTAAAGAGAAAACAAGTTCTTTAATACCCAGATGGTAATTAAAAAAAGATATACCAAAAAGAAATTGCTTATGGAGAGAAACACTAATGATGGCTATTTCTTATCTACCCCTTCTCTCAGTTTCTGGAAACCTTCAATAATCTATTCTGCCTCTTGGTCTTAGATCGAAACAGCTTTGGAGAAATTATAAAAAGATATTATGCTCAATAAATGAAGTTACGTGGAGGAAAATTATAATTGCTGAGGGAATGATGATGGAGTGGATACTGAAAACACAGGAGAAATTCATAGTAAGAGATCCACAAGAGAACTGGGATCTCCAGAAATTACTAGAAATATTAGAGTGAATTAGCTAGGCACAGTAGCGTGCTCCCGTAGTTATAGCTGCATGGAAGGCTGAGAAGGAAGGATGACCAGAGCCCAGCAAGTCGACGGTGGGGTGGCCATGAGCGTGCCACTGCACTCCAGCCTGGGTGATGGGGTGAGACTCCAACTCAAAAAACAAACAAAAACAAAACAACATATATATCAGAGTGGCAGGATAGGCAATTTCCAAAGTTGGTATATAAGGCTCAGGACATTTATTTGAGTTGGAGTCTCACTCTGTCGTCCAGGACATTTATTTATGTATGTGTGTGTATGTATGTATTTATTTACTTGTTTACTTATGTCATTGTCTCACTCTGTCACCCAGAACATTTATTTATTTGCTTATGTATCTATTTAATAGTCTCACTCCGTTGCCCAGAACGCACATTGCTTTCTTTATTTGAGTCGTATTCTCACTTTGTCGCCCAGGACACATATACATTAATTAATTTATTTATTTAAATCATAGTCTCACTCTGTTGTCCAGGACATTTATTTATTTGTTTGTTTGTTTGTTTATTTATGTTGGAATCTCTTGTTTGTTTGTTTGCTTGTTTTAGTTGGACTCTCTCTCTGTTGCCCAGCCTGGAATGTAGTGGCGCAGCCTTAAGCTCCTGGACTCCGGTGATCCCTCCCCCTCAGGCTACAAAAAGTAGCCCGGCTAATTTTTGATTTACTGCAAAGAGGAGGTCTTGCAAGTTGCCCAGAATGGTCTCAAACTCCAGGGCTCAGGCAGTCCTATGCTTCTGCCTCCCAAAGTGCTGAGATTACAGGCGTCAACCATCGCACCTGGCTCAAGATATTTTATAAAGTTTAATTAGGGATTATCAAAACAAAGTGAGAATATTGGGAGAATTTTTTTTATACATTCATCTCTCTATCTATTGATACTAGTGAATGCACTTGTAAAAATATAGACCAGACACTCCTACTTTGGCTCACATGGCATTTCTGCTATGACGCTTCTGTAGGAAGTTGTTGTCCTCTTTCTGCCATCTTGGAGGATTTCCAAGAGGCAAATGTGTCTGGAAGGGCTGTGGTCCCAAGCAATTTTTGCTGGAGATAAGTGAGTTCTCCGGAGCCCAACGGAGCACACCGCTCTTCTCAAAATTGAAGGTGTTTATGCCCGAAACAAAAATGAATTCTATCTGTGCAAGAGATGTGCTTAAGTATATAAAGCAAAGAACAACTCAGTGACTCCTGGCAGCAAACCAAACCAAACCAGATTAATCTGGGGAAAGGTAACTGGGCCCATGGAAACAGTGGCAGGGTTTGTGCCAAATTCTGAAGCAACCTTCCTGCTAAAACCATTGGGCACAGAATCCAAACAGTGCTGTACCCCTCGAAGATTTAAACTAATGGAAAGTAAATAAACAAAAGTAGGGGGAAAAAGGTTTTGTCTGCTTCCTCATTAGACAGTCTTTCCTAGTGCACAAATGACCTTTGATTCTTACTTGAATTTTCTTTAGTCTAGCAGAGAAATTGATACAATTTTATTGACTGTATTAATATTTTGAATGAGTTAAAGCAAATATGTATTGACTGAAAACTTAAAGCTTTCCGATTTGAATACTGACGTGAAAAAAAAATTATAAAAAACAGTTTCATTACCATGGAAAAGGATAAAGCATTTAGTAATAAATTAAATATCATTAAGCCAAGAATCAAAACCAATGTCTTCAGTTTATATAATGTAGGAAAACAGTCATTACTTTAATCAAATTAAAGAAATATGTAAGTACACAAAACAACTGTAGTGAGGCATGGAAGATACACTACAAATAGATGTTCTTTTGTAGTTTGGCTTTATTTTTTAAGTCAGTTCATTGCTGTTGACTTTTTGTTGTTGTAGTTGTTTTAACAATATGTAAAGGAATGTGGAACAATCAGCATTTTATGTGAAAAATGAAATCCAAATATTATATACCTGGTGAAAGAGATGAAATACATTAGAATATCAGCACCATATTTAAACTGAATTTATGTAGCATTATCATTGGAGAATGGTAAATGGGTAACGAAAATCACATGTATTTTTATTTCTATTAATTTAGGTTTCATTGGATGAATGTAAAAGCTTTACTTTCAGCAGTCTCATAACATAAATTTTACAGATATATTGAGTCCAACTTTGCAAGGCCCTACTCAAAAATAAAGCTGAAAATTCAAGGAATTGACAATTTGAGATCAAGTGTCAACAAAGGGTATGTAAATGCAGACTATCAAATCTTTTCTTCCACTTATGGGAACCTCTTTACCTAACAATAAGGTGAATAAATGCATCAGTGTTAAGTAACTGTCAGATAGGCTAATTAAAATATAAGAATATTAGGTCGGGGCTCCGGGGCTCAGCCTGTAATCCCAGCACCTTGGGAGGTCGAGGTAAGTGGATTGCCTGAGCCCACGGGTTCAAGACCAACTCCACCAACTTGGTGAGACCCTGTCTTTGCAATAAATCAAAAAATTAGCTGGGCGTTGTAGCGCACCTGTAGTTCCAGCTACTTGGAAGACTGAGACAAAGTCCAGAAGGTCGATGTAGGGGTGACCGTGAACCGTGCCGCTGCGCTCCAGCTTGGGCAACAGAGTGAGACTACAACTGGAAAACAAACAAATAAAAAAAAGCCGGACATAGTGGTGCGTGCCTATAGTTCCAGCTACTTGGAAGACTGAGGCGGAAAGATAGCCAGAGCTCAGCAGGTCAATACTGGGGTGACCGTGGGCATACCACTGCACTCCAGCCTTCTTGTAGGAGATTAAAAAAGCGTCTTACATTTGAAAATAAAAGTTGAAGTAGAAAAACAGGAATGGATCCAGAGTTTTCTGGAAGTAAGAGGTAACCATTAGGGAGTACTATTTATGTGTCAAACACTGGGCTAAATGCTTTTCAGATACCATCTAATTTAATCCTCAGAGAAATCTATGATATAATGAGATTTCTTCTTTCCATCATGACAGATATGAATATGAATATTTAGAGAAATTATGGATAAATAGTAAAGCTGGAATTCAAACTGGATCTTCAATTCAGAACATAATATCCTAATTGCAAATGCATTTTGGGAAAAGGAAAGATAGAATGACTCTGAACTTGGTAACAGAGAGGAGAGTGATTATTTTAGGCGGGATAAGGAATTCAGGAAAAAAAATGATTAAAGGAAACCACTCTAAGTTTAATTTTAGTCACATTAGATATTAGAATTCATCTGGAAACTAAGTTGACATTTTGCAGAAGCTAGCTGCATGACTCAGATACAAATTTGGGGAAGATATGCAGAGCAGTGATAGTTTAAGTCAATATATTGCCAAACAAGAGGATGTAAAGTAAGGGTAGAGTAGGATCAACATCCGATTTACAGACAAGAAGAATAAATAGCAATCAGAAAATGATTGGAAATTAAAAATGAAATTAGCATGTATAACATTATAAAAGACAAAAAATAGAAGTACATGAATGGCCAGTCACGGTGGCTCACATCTGTAATCCCAGCACTTTGGGAGGCAGAGGTAAGAGGATTGCCTGAGCCCAGGGGTTCAAGACCAGTCTGGGCAACTTGGTTAGACCTCTTCTCTACAATAAATAAAAAATGGGATTAACAGTAGCAAATATCTGTCTGGGGATGGGGAAACACCTCTTATCAACAGGGTGTCTGAATGAAACATACTTGTACACCTAACCCTTAACTGTACCCCACAAAACCATAATAAAAAATTTGGGGGAAAAATAAAAAGAATACTTATAGATCTATTACCATCTACACTAAAAATGTACTTACACAACTTAGTTTATAAAAAAGAATATGTATTTCTCCAATAGTCAGGTATTTGGATTTTAATCTTGATATATTTGAATGTGACTCTTGGATTTAAGTCATTTATGTCATACACAATAAAATTGCACCGTATGGCCAATGTGTCTATAATGTATGCTTTGCTACCTCAGAGTGCTATAAGGTACAGATTTCTATGTTGTGAACCTGTCTCTCTCTCTCTCTCTCTCTCTCTCTCTCTATATATATATATATATATATATAATATTACATATTACACATATATAGTCTTAGAGAAAAATTCTGAACTTTTGTAAGTCTGTAACATTTTAATATTTGTAATGTTCACTGTGTGATAAGTTTACTTAAGTCCTATAATTGTAATCATTCACTCTGAGTTGGCTCGTTTGTCAAGTTTGGTTTACTGAATCAAGAAACAGTTTTGTCAAACGTGGTATTATTCTTAGTGTGTAATATTTGTGTATAGTATTCTTCCTCTGCTTCAGAGGACTGTGCACAGATGGCTAATGTTAAATTTCTATAGACAATAGTAATAAAATTTGAATATATTAAAAAAAAATGTAGGTAGGTGTGGTGGTGCATTCCTGTAGGTCCAGCTACTTAGAAGGCTGAGGCGGAAGGATAACCTGAGCCCAGCAGGTTGAGGCAGTGGTGGCCATGAGCATGCCACTGCACTCCAGCCTGGGCGATAAAGTTAGATTCTGACTCAAAAAAAAAAAAAAAAATTAGCAGGAATGAATGTTCACTCAATGAATATGCCCTCTGCATGGAGCCAACACTGGCATAGACAGACTGACAGTCAGACAGATGAACAGATAGATTTTTATCATTGCATTCACATATCTCTAAATATTTACATCATCTGCATCTATATCTATGTATATCTGTGATTGATTGAGTGACTGACAGATTAATTGATATATTTGTGCCTTAGGGTTTCAAGTGAGCATTTAGAGTGAAAACTTTACATACTTAAATTGCTTACATATTTTATGTTGTATACAATTCAGTTATCTTGTGTTTAGGAGCAAAATATTTCAGATACTAGAATCTCCAGAGAAACTGTTGACACTGATGATCACAAGAAAACTGAGAATACTGAAAGAATACCAGGTTATTTCCAGCATTTCATCACATAATTTAATGATTCAATCCAAATAATTTAAATAAAAATGATTGACTTCTATTTTTCTTAAATATTTGGCTATTTTCTGCTTAGTTTTTCATATTTTCCTCCCTGATTAATTTAGTATAATTATATTTTTCTTAAATTAAAAAAAGGTACTCAGAAAAACACTTTAAAACTTCTTTTCATTAAATAAAAACAATATGAAAGGAAAAATGCACATGTTAATTTTCAAATAAAGCATTTGACTTTTTTTCTTTGAAAATAGTTTGAAGTAAGGAGAAAGCAACTACCACATTTTTAAAAAGTCTTATACATATAATATAAAGGAATAATGTCTTTTGATTTTCCATTGCATGGTCAACTTAAGTCCTGAGGTTTTCTTTTGAAGAATTTTTGCCTTTGCTTACTACAGTTTTTAAGGCTCCAAAAAATGCTCATTTGCTAGAAGAAAGAAACTCATAAGACAGATAGAAATGATTTGATGGAATAGCATGTAATATAGCTACTCCCTGCCAAACCTAGACATAAAGCTAGAAGAAAAAACAAAGAATATAGGCACAGCAGTTCACAGAAGATGAGTCAAAAAGCAAGTTAAAAAATATGTTGGAAACATATTTGCTGAATACTTGAAGCTATTCTTATTATGATCAAATTAAGAAAAACACAAAAGTAAATGAATTGCTAAAAAAGATTAGTATGGCAGAAGAAGAGAGAAGGTGCAATTCAAATAATAAAAAATAAAATAAAATAAAAAACCTTTCCCTACTGTATGAGAAGTTGACCTTCTTTTAAAGTTCTAGCTCTGATCCCCTGGTAACCTGACAAAGGAAGAATGTCAACTGTGATTTTTGGTGACATTTCTATATTAAATTGCTTCTGGATAAGGAGGAATGTTAATATTTGATAGGATGCCATTGCTGTGAGCTCAGTGCAGTGACTCTTGTAACTGGCATGTCTCTTCAAGGACCCTGAAAATTATGCCTAGATTAGTTACAAGAGATATCAGCTCCTGTGGGGCAGAGGATTTTGCCCAAGTTCCCATCCTCAAATTATGTAGATACTATCTCCTTGTATACAAGCCATCATTTATGCAATGGTCTTAACCTGGGGTCATTTGCCCGTCATGGGATATTTGGCAATGTCTAGAGACATTTTTTATTGTGATGGCATGAGGGGGAAGGACATATTACTGGAATTTAAAGATTATAGGCCAGGGATGCCTCTAAACACCCTACAAAAAACAGGCAAGAACCTCCTTCTCCACAACAAAGAAGTACATTTTTGGTAGGAAAATTCAGTCAGAAGACTTTCATTTGCCTTTGGGACATTTAGCAGTATCCCTGGCCTCTAGTCATTAGATGCCAGGAGCATCCCTCTTTCTCCAATCATAAAACCAATAAATGTTTTCAAAGATTTGCAAAGGTCCCCAGGAAATGGGACGTGAAAGGGGATGCTGGAAAGCTACTGTTTCTGTCTCTGCCCCTGTGAGTGAATTTGATGCCAAATGTAGCCTATATTTTTTCTCTTCCTGTTCTCCATCATGGCGCAAGATCGAGGTGAAAAGGAGAACCCCACGCAGAAACTTTGCATCTGCAAGCTCTGCCTCAACATCTGTGTGGGGGAGAGTGGAGACAGACTGACCCGGGAAGCCACGGTTTTCGAGCAGCTCACAGGCCAGACCTCTGTGACACTGGTAGATCCTCTGGCATCAGGAGAAATGAAAAGATTGCCGTCCACTGCACAGTTTGAGGAACCAAGGCAGAAGAAATCCTGGAGAAAGGGCTGAAGGTGCGAGAGTATAAACTAAGAAAAAATAACTTCTCAGATACTAGAATCTTTGGTTTTGAGATCCAGAAACACATGGATCTGGATATCAAATATGACCCAAGCATTGGTATCTATGGCCTGGACTTCCATGTGGTGTTGGATAGGCCAGGTTTCAGCACCGCCGACAAGAAGTGCAGAACAGGCTACACTGGGGCCACAGAATCAGCAAAGGGGAGGCCATGTGCTCGTTCCAGCAGTATGATGGGATCATCCTTCCCAGCAAATAAATTCCCATTTCTATCCAAAAGGTCAATACAAAATTTTCAGTGAAAAACAAAAAACAAATGTAGTCTATAGTAGTCCCAAGAGTTTAAAAGTTGAACCTAAGAAAACCCTTGGTAGATTATACAACAGAGGATTTTACTACAAAAAGTATTAACATAATACAGTATAACCCAATACACACAGTCCCCCCCAAAATCTATAGTAGATGCTAAATATTAAAATATGATAATATGTCAAACAATTGACAGTCAATAAAGATAAAGCTGCAAGCAACAACATAAAAGCTAAAATTCTACATGAACAATGCCCGCTGGTTGAGAACACACTGTGCTAACTGCATATCATCTGCTGGAAGGAGAGGAAGTCATGTCTCACGTCCTTATCTCACAATACAGCCTTTGATTTCTCACTTCCTGATAGACTATTTCATGCTCTGATCAAAGGATCTTTTTGACATTCAATTTCTTACATTGTTACCTAACTTCTGAAGTGCTGATGTATTTATTTTTCCTAACCAAAGACCCATGCCTATTTTGTATTTTATATTTCCCTCTGTACTGAGCATATTATTGGTGGTCTATTTAAAATACATCAGTAATGCCACAGGCATGATCACATGATATATTATTAGTCACCTTTATATGAAACTTATTTTAGTCATTAATTATTATTACCTCTCTATTACATGGGAGAAGATGACAGAAGTTAGGAAATACTCAAACTCTATATTTGGAGAGAATGCATTTATTTTTGAGAGATAAATTCTTTTTTAACTAAGAGACAGTATAAAGGCACAGAGTTTTTATAGTTATACATATACACATTCCTCTTAGAAGTAACTATATTTCCATAAAGAAAAAAGAGAGAAGAGAAAGAAGCACCAGGAAAAGAGGCATGTAAACTTCTGTCATTTAAAATATATTTCACTTAATCACATATCTAAAGAGCTTCAAGGGGGAAAAATATTCTTTTAGTATTAGGAATTGATATAATCATCCACTTAAACGTATTTTTGCACAATAAGGGCGAGCAGAAGTACCCAGCTGATAATGTCAATAGAAACAAGTCTTGCCTGGGTTAAGTTGTACTTTTAATTATTTTGTTAAAACTAGCTGGTCCCTATCCCACTTCTTTGTATGGATGCTAAAAATAAAACTTTTAATGGATAAGCTTTTTCTAAACATTAAACTATGGCCATACCTACATTAAGATAGCAGTAAATTGAAACTAGAAAGATAAATTATGCACTTATTTACTTTACATGAGCCATATACTTGATAAACTGATCCACTTTTCAGGTAATGTGTAGTCAATTGCTGTATCTAAAGACATTATGTCTGTGCTATGCACTCAGTCCTTAAGCGAGGAAGAGATTCTTTCCATTTTCTCAGACAATTTCCTTAGATGGTTATCTGCCCCTTAGAGGGTTATCTACCATGCTATGTTCTCTGGGAGAGTGGAGAAACAGAGAGCAAGGAACATACCCTGGATAGTGGGAGCAATTTGGCAAAAGTAAATTTATCCTAGAAACATTCTGGAAAATGACATGCTCACTTGGGAAGTTCAATTTTTAACTTATTCAGGAGTAATGTAAAACCATGTAAAAAGAAAGTAAGATAAAGGTATATGATATGTTAACTTGAGATAATAATCCTACAATTTATTTTGTACAGGGTTTAAATTGGATACCATCTTATAAACAATTGTTTCTTCTTTTTAAAGAAAAGGTCTTAGCCACAGGGAGGACAGGAAGAGTTGAAGAGGATAAAACATAAACATGAATGTTTTGGAAATATTAACATTGCTTCAGTTGATTAATATTTTCAATAACTACTGCAAACAACAAAAGAACTAATACGGCTATTTAATTCAAATAAGAAAATGCTGCAGTATAAACAATGAGTTCTATTAGCCTGTAATCCCACGTCTTTGGGAGGCTGAGGTGAGTGGATGCCTGAGACCGTGGGTTCGAGACCCGCCTAGGCAGCAAGACCTCATCTCTACAATAAATCAAAAAATCAACCGGGCGTG
>NW_007258429.1:52586-53870 GCF_000164805.1 Carlito syrichta
CGGAGTCTCACTCTGTCACCCAGGCTGGTGCGCAGTGGCATGCTCACAGCCACCACAGCCTCAATCTGCTAGGCTCAGGCAATTCTTCCACCTCAACCTTCCAAGTAGCTGGAACTACAGGCACGCACCACCATGCCCAGCTAATTATTTTATTTATTGTAAAGAAGAAGTCTCACCAAGTTGCTCAGGTAATCATCTTGCCTCTGCCTCCAAACTGCTGGGATTACAGGTGTGAGCCACTGCACCCAACTAGGAAACTTTCAATCAGAGCGGAAGGCAAAAAGGGAGCAGGAAATCCAGGCAACTGGTTGAGTGACCTATCGCTTGGTAGACAGATTAGCATGACTAAAAGGAAGCCAAGTGCTAATAACCAAGATAATGGGGGAAAGACTCAAAAAAAAAACATTTCCGAAATCTTCCAAGCTGCCACTCCCATCAGGCCACAGAGGTCTAGGAGGAAAGGATGGTTTCTGGAGGCCAGACCCCAGCACTGTTGCCCTGAGCCACCTGGGGAAACTGCTTTTGCATCCCAGCAGCGCTGGCTCTAGCAGCTCAAAGGGCCTCAGGTACAGCTCAGTCCGCTGCTCTGGAGGGTGCAAGCCACAGACCAGGGTGACTTGCACTTAGAGTGGTGTGCAAGCACACACAATGTAAGAGTGATGGCAACTTAAAGGCTTTCCCCTGGATTTCAGAGGATGTATTGGAAAATCTGGGTGCCTTAGGCAAACACTTGCCCCAAGCATAAAGTCCCTGCAGAGAACCACTAGTAGGACAGTGCCAAGGGAAAAGTGGAGGGTTAGAGCCCCCCCCCCACACACACCGCTGTCCCTGCCAGGGCACTGCCTAGTGGAGCTGTGCGAACTCGGCCACCCTCCAGATCCCAGTATGGCAGTTTCTACTTTCAGCCCGAAACAGTCACAGGACCTCAACTCCAACCTGAGAGCAGCCACGTGGGTTGTGCCCAGAAAAGGCACAGGGATGGGGGAGCCACCCTCCTGCCACCCCTCGTCCCCTTCCCCATCCTCCTTGCACCAGTGTGTCTAGAATGCAGGACGTGGAGTTCAGGGAGAGTATTTTGGAGCTTAAAAGTTTAACACCCGCCCTGCTGGGTTTCAGACATGCATCAGGCTTGTTGCCCATTGCAGTTTCCCCTTTTGGAATAGGATTGTTTATCCAATGCTTGCCCCATCACTGTATCTTTAAAGTAAATGACTTGGTTTTGATTTTTTTCCTCCACACAGTAAGGAACTTGCCTGGGGTCTCAGATGAGACTTTAAGCTTTGG